>NW_026701037.1:0-74796 GCF_030435755.1 Ochotona princeps
AACTTCAGCGCCACAGCCGTTTTCAGATAGCCCTCAATGCAAAGGCTCTAGACGCAAATATTGGTGTGAGAGCTAATTCAATCAAGGAAACACTGCATGTTGGTGAAGGGCATAATGAAGAAGGATCAGCCGAGTGGTTCTTGTGGGAGAACAACTCCATTTGGCTCACTAACTTCACACACCATCAGGCTTCCAAGCAGGTCTCAAGGAAACTCAGTTTTCACACTCTATGCTTAGTGCCCTTTGAGTGCATTATCTAGGAATGAACTTGGTAGAGCATCCCACACAAACGAATGCTCCACATGCGGGTTTCACATGCCACCAACTCCACATTCACAGGCAACTTCAGCGCCACAGCCGTTTTCAGATAGCCCTCAATGCAAAGGCTCTAGACGCAAATATTGGTGTGAGAGCTAATTCAATCAAGGAAACACTGCATGTTGGTGAAGGGCATATTGAAGAAGGATCAGCCGAGTGGTTCTTGTGAGAGAACAACTCCATTTGGCTCACTAACTTCACACACCATCAGGCTTCCAAGCAGCTCTCAAGGAAACTCAGTTTTCACACTCTATGCTTAGTGCCCTTTGAGTGCATTATCTAGGAATGAACCTGGTAGAGCATCCCACACAAACGAATGCTCCACATGCGGGTTTCACATGCCACCAACTCCACATTCACAGGCAACTTCAGTGCCACAGCCGTTTTCAGATAGCCCTCAATGCAAAGGCTCTAGACGCAAATATTGGTGTGAGAGCTAATTCAATCAAGGAAACACTGCATGTTGGTGAAGGGCATATTGAAGAAGGATCAGCCGAGTGGTTCTTGTGGGAGAACAACTCCATTTGGCTCACTAACTTCACACACCATCAGGCTTCCAAGCAGCTCTCAAGGAATCTCAGTTTTCACACTCTATGCTTAGTGCTCTTTGTGTGCCTAGGACTGAAATGAACCTGGTAGAGCATCCCACACAAACGAATGCTCCACATGCGGGTTTCACATGCCACCAACTCCACATTCACAGGCAACTTCAGTGCCACAGCCGTTTTCAGATAGCCCTCAATGCAAAGGCTCTAGACGCAAATATTGGTGTGAGAGCTAATTCAATCAAGGAAACACTGCATGTTGGTGAAGGGCATATTGAAGAAGGATCAGCCGAGTGGTTCTTGTGGGAGAACAACTCCATTTGGCTCACTAACTTCACACACCATCAGGCTTCCAAGCAGCTCTCAAGGAAACTCAGTTTTCACACTCTATGCTTAGTGCCCTTTGTATGGCTAGGACTGAAATGAACCTGGTAAAGCATCCCACATAAACGAATGCTCCACATGCGGGTTTCACATGCCACCAACTCCACATTCACAGGCAACTTCAGCGCCACAGCCGTTTTCAGATAGCCCTCAATGCAAAGGCTCTAGGCGCAAATATTGGTGTGAGAGCTAATTCAATCAAGGAAACACTGCATGTTGGTGAAGGGCATATTGAAGAAGGATCAGTCGAGTGGTTCTTGTGGGAGAACAACTCCATTTGGCTCACTAACTTCACACACCATCAGGCTTCCAAGCAGCTCTCAAGGAAACTCAGTTTTCACACTCTATGCTTAGTGCCCTTTGAGTGCATTATCTAGGAATGAACTTGGTAGAGCATCCCACACAAACGAATGCTCCACATGCGGGTTTCACATGCCACCAACTCCACATTCACAGGCAACTTCAGCGCCACAGCCGTTTTCAGATAGCCCTCAATGCAAAGGCTCTAGACGCAAATATTGGTGTGAGAGCTAATTCAATCAAGGAAACACTGCATGTTGGTGAAGGGCATATTGAAGAAGGATCAGCCGAGTGGTTCTTGTGGGAGAACAACTCCATTTGGCTCACTAACTTCACACACCATCAGGCTTCCAAGCAGCTCTCAAGGAAACTCAGTTTTCACACTCTATGCTTAGTGCTCTTTGTGTGCCTAGGACTGAAATGAACCTGGTAGAGCATCCCACACAAACGAATGCTCCACATGCGGGTTTCACATGCCACCAACTCCACATTCACAGGCAACTTCAGTGCCACAGCCGTTTTCAGATAGCCCTCAATGCTAAGGCTCTAGACGCAAATATTGGTGTGAGAGCTAATTCAATCAAGGAAACACTGCATGTTGGTGAAGGGCATATTGAAGAAGGATCAGCCGAGTGGTTCTTGTGGGAGAACAACTCCATTTGGCTCACTAACTTCACACACCATCAGGCTTCCAAGCAGCTCTCAAGGAAACTCAATTTTCACACTCTATGCTTAGTGCCCTTTGTACGGCTAGGACTGAAATGAACCTGGTAGAGCATCCCACATAAACGAATGCTCCACATGCGGGTTTCACATGCCACCAACTCCACATTCACAGGCAACTTCAGCGCCACAGCCGTTTTCAGATAGCCCTCAATGCAAAGGCTCTAGGCGCAAATATTGGTGTGAGAGCTAATTCAATCAAGGAAACACTGCATGTTGGTGAAGGGCATATTGAAGAAGGATCAGCCGAGTGGTTCTTGTGGGAGAACAACTCCATTTGGCTCACTAACTTCACACAACCATCAGGCTTCCAAGCAGCTCTCAAGGAAACTCAGTTTTCACACTCTATGCTTAGTGCCCATTGTATGGCTAGGACTGAAATGAACCTGGTAGAGCATCCCACACAAACGAATGCTCCACATGCGGGTTTCACATGCCACCAACTCCACATTCACAGGCAACTTCAGCGCCACAGCCGTTTTCAGATAGCCCTCAATGCAAAGGCTCTAGACGCAAATATTGGTGTGAGAGCTAATTCAATCAAGGAAACACTGCATGTTGGTGAAGGGCATATTGAAGAAGGATCAGCCGAGTGTTTCTTGTGGAAGAACAACTCCATTTGGCTCACTAACTTCACACACCATCAGGCTTCCAAGCAGCTCTCAAGGAAACTCAGTTTTCACACTCTATGCTTAGTGCCCTTTTTGTGGTTAGGACTGAAATGAAGCTTGGTCAGCATCCCACACAAACGAATGCTCCACATGCGGGTTTCACATGCCACCAACTCCACATTCACAGGCAACTTCAGCGCCACAGCCGTTTTCAGATAGCCCTCAATGCAAAGGCTCTAGACGCAAATATTGGTGTGAGAGCTAATTCAATCAAGGAAACACTGCATGTTGGTGAAGGGCATATTGAAGAAGGATCAGTCGAGTGGTTCTTGTGGGAGAACAACTCCATTTGGCTCACTAACTTCACACACCATCAGGCTTCCAAGCAGGTCTCAAGGAAACTCAGTTTTCACACTCTATGCTTAGTGCCCTTTGAGTGCATTATCTAGGAATGAACCTGGTAGAGCATCCCACACAAACGAATGCTCCACATGCGGGTTTCACATGCCACCAACTCCACATTCACAGGCAACTTCAGCGCCACAGCCGTTTTCAGATAGCCCTCAATGCAAAGGCTCTAGACGCAAATATTGGTGTGAGAGCTAATTCAATCAAGGAAACACTGCATGTTGGTGAAGGGCATATTGAAGAAGGATCAGCCGAGTGGTTCTTGTGGGAGAACAACTCCATTTGGCTCACTAACTTCACACACCATCAGGCTTCCAAGCAGCTCTCAAGGAAACTCAGTTTTCACACTCTATGCTTAGTGCCCTTTGTATGGCTAGGACTGAAATGAACCTGGTAGAGCATCCCACATAAACGAATGCTCCACATGCGGGTTTCACATGCCACCAACTCCACATTCACAGGCAACTTCAGCGCCACAGCCGTTTTCAGATAGCCCTCAATGCAAAGGCTCTAGGCGCAAATATTGGTGTGAGAGCTAATTCAATCAAGGAAACACTGCATGTTGGTGAAGGGCATATTGAAGAAGGATCAGCCGAGTGGTTCTTGTGGGAGAACAACTCCATTTGGCTCACTAACTTCACACACCATCAGGCTTCCAAGCAGCTCTCAAGGAAACTCAGTTTTCACACTCTATGCTTAGTGCCCTTTGTATGGCTAGGACTGAAATGAACCTGGTAGAGCATCCCACACAAACGAATGCTCCACATGCGGGTTTCACATGCCACCAACTCCACATTCACAGGCAACTTCAGCGTCACAGCCGTTTTCAGATAGCCCTCAATGCAAAGGCTCTAGACGCAAATATTGGTGTGAGAGCTAATTCAATCAAGGAAACACTGCATGTTGGTGAAGGGCATATTGAAGAAGGATCAGCCGAGTGTTTCTTGTGGAAGAACAACTCCATTTGGCTCACTAACTTCACACACCATCAGGCTTCCAAGCAGCACTCAAGAAAACTCAGTTTTCACATTCTATGCTTAGTGCCCTTTGAGTGCATTATCTAGCAATGAACCTGGTAGAGCATCCCACACAAACGAATGCTCCACATGCGGGTTTCACATGCCACCAACTCCACATTCACAGGCAACTTCAGCGCCACAGCCGTTTTCAGATAGCCCTCAATGCAAAGGCTCTAGACGCAAATATTGGTGTGAGAGCTAATTCAATCAAGGAAACACTGCATGTTGGTGAAGGGCATATTGAAGAAGGATCAGCCGAGTGTTTCTTGTGGAAGAACAACTCCATTTGGCTCACTAACTTCACACACCATCAGGCTTCCAAGCAGCTCTCAAGGAAACTCAGTTTTCACACTCTATGCTTAGTGCCCTTTTTGTGGTTAGGACTGAAATGAAGCTTGTTCAGCATCCCACACAAACGAATGCTCCACATGCGGGTTTCACATGCCACCAACTCCACATTCACAGGCAACTTCAGCGCCACAGCCGTTTTCAGATAGCCCTCAATGCAAAGGCTCTAGACGCAAATATTGGTGTGAGAGCTAATTCAATCAAGGAAACACTGCATGTTGGTGAAGGGCATATTGAAGAAGGATCAGTCGAGTGGTTCTTGTGGGAGAACAACTCCATTTGGCTCACTAACTTCACACACCATCAGGCTTCCAAGCAGCTCTCAAGGAAACTCAGTTTTCACACTCTATGCTTAGTGCTCTTTGTGTGCCTAGGACTGAAATGAAGCTTGGTGAGCATCCCACACAAATGAATGCTCCACATGCGGGTTTCACATGCCACCAACTCCACATTCACAGGCAACTTCAGCGCCACAGCCGTTTTCAGATAGCCCTCAATGCAAAGGCGCTAGACGCAAATATTGGTGTGAGAGCTAATTCAATCAAGGAAACACTGCATGTTGGTGAAGGGCATATTGAAGAAGGATCAGCCGAGTGGTTCTTGTGGGAGAACAACTCCATTTGGCTCACTAACTTCACACAGCCATCAGGCTTCCAAGCAGCTCTCAAGGAAACTCAGTTTTCACACTCTATGTTTAGTGCCCTTTGAATGCATTATCTAGGAATGAACCTGGTAGAGCATCCCACACAAACGCATGCTCCACATGCGGGTTTCACATGCCACCAACTCCACATTCACAGGCAACTTCAGCGCCACAGCCGTTTTCAGATAGCCCTCAATGCAAAGGCTCTAGACGCAAATATTGGTGTGAGAGCTAATTCAATCAAGGAAACACTGCATGTTGGTGAAGGGCATATTGAAGAAGGATCAGCCGAGTGGTTCTTGTGGGAGAACAACTCCATTTGGCTCACTAACTTCACACACCATCAGGCTTCCAAGCAGCTCTCAAGGAAACTCAGTTTTCACACTCTATGCTTAGTGCCCTTTGAGTGCATTATCTAGGAATGAACCTGGTAGAGCATCCCACACAAACGAATGCTCGACATGCGGGTTTCACATGCCACCAACTCCACATTCACAGGCAACTTCAGCGCCACAGCCGTTTTCAGATAGCCCTCAATGCAAAGGCTCTAGACGCAAATATTGGTGTGAGAGCTAATTCAATCAAGGAAACACTGCATGTTGGTGAAGGGCATATTGAAGAAGGATCAGCCGAGTGGTTCTTGTGGGAGAACAACTCCATTTGGCTCACTAACTTCACACACCATCAGGCTTCCAAGCAGCTCTCAAGGAAACTCAGTTTTCACACTCTATGCTTAGTGCTCTTTGTGTGATTAGGACTGAAATGAAGCTTGGTCAGCATCCCACACAAACGAATGCTCCACATGCGGGTTTCACATGCCACCAACTCCACATTCACAGGCAACTTCAGCGCCACAGCCGTTTTCAGATAGCCCTCAATGCAAAGGCTCTAGAACGCAAATATTGGTGTGAGAGCTAATTCAATCAAGGAAACACTGCATGTTGGTGAAGGGCATATTGAAGAAGGATCAGCCGAGTGGTTCCTGTGGGAGAACAACTCCATTTGGCTCACTACCTTCACACACCATCAGGCTTCCAAGCAGCTCTCAAGGAAACTCAGTTTTCACACTCTATGCTTAGTGCCCTTTGTATGGCTAGGACTGAAATGAACCTGCTAGAGCATCCCACACAAATGAATGCTCCACATGCGGGTTTCACATGCCACCAACTCCACATTCACAGGTAACTTCAGCGCCACAGCCGTTTTCAGATAGCCCTCAATGCAAAGGCTCTAGACGCAAATGTTGGTGTGAGAGCTAATTCAATCAAGGAAACACTGCATGTTGGTGAAGGGCATATTGAAGAAGGATCAGCCGAGTGGTTCTTGTGGGAGAACAACTCCATTTGGCTCACTAACTTCACACATCATCAGGCTTCCAAGCAGCTCTCAAGGAAACTCAGTTTTCACACTCTATGCTTAGTGCTCTTTGTGTGCCTAGGACTGAAATGAAGCTTGGTGAGCATCCCACACAAACGAATGCTCCACATGCGGGTTTCACATGCCACCAACTCCACATTCACAGGCAACTTCAGCGCCACAGCCGTTTTCAGATAGCCCTCAATGCAAAGGCTCTAGACGCAAATATTGGTGTGAGAGCTAATTCAATCAAGGAAACACTGCATGTTGGTGAAGGGCATATTGAAAAAGGATCAGCCGAGTGGTTCTTGTGGGAGAACAACTCCATTTGGCTCACTAACTTCACACACCATCAGGCTTCCAAGCAGCTCTCAAGGAAACTCAGTTTTCACACTCTATGCTTAGTGCCCTTTGAGTGCATTATCTAGGAATGATCCTGGTAGAGCATCCCACACAAACGAATGCTCCACATGCGGGTTTCACATGCCACCAACTCCACATTCACAGGCAACTTCAGCGCCACAGCCGTTTTCAGATAGCCCTCAATGCAAAGGCTCTAGACGCAAATATTGGTGTGAGAGCTAATTCAATCAAGGAAACACTGCATGTTGGTGAAGGGCATATTGAAGAAGGATCAGCCGAGTGGTTCTTGTGGGAGAACAACTCCATTTGGCTCACTAACTTCACACACCATCAGGCTTCCAAGCAGCTCTCAAGGAAACTCAGTTTTCACACTCTATGCTTAGTGCTCTTTCTGTGATTAGGACTGAAATGAAGCTTGGTCAGCATCCCACACAAACGAATGCTCCACATGCGGGTTTCACATGCCACCAACTCCACATTCACAGGCAACTTCAGCGCCACAGCCGTTTTCAGATAGCCCTCAATGCAAAGGCTCTAGACGCAAATATTGGTGTGAGAGCTAATTCAATCAAGGAAACACTGCATGTTGGTGAAGGGCATATTGAAGAAGGATCAGCCGAGTGGTTCCTGTGGGAGAACAACTCCATTTGGCTCACTACCTTCACACACCATCAGGCTTCCAAGCAGCTCTCAAGGAAACTCAGTTTTCACACTCTATGCTTAGTGCCCTTTGTATGGCTAGGACTGAAATGAACCTGCTAGAGCATCCCACACAAATGAATGCTCCACATGCGGGTTTCACATGCCACCAACTCCACATTCACAGGTAACTTCAGCGCCACAGCCGTTTTCAGATAGCCCTCAATGCAAAGGCTCTAGACGCAAATGTTGGTGTGAGAGCTAATTCAATCAAGGAAACACTGCATGTTGGTGAAGGGCATATTGAAGAAGGATCAGCCGAGTGGTTCTTGTGGGAGAACAACTCCATTTGGCTCACTAACTTCACACACCATCAGGCTTCCAAGCAGCTCTCAAGGAAACTCAGTTTTCACACTCTATGCTTAGTGCTCTTTCTGTGATTAGGACTGAAATGAAGCTTGGTCAGCATCCCACACAAACGAATGCTCCACATGCGGGTTTCACATGCCACCAACTCCACATTCACAGGCAACTTCAGCGCCACAGCCGTTTTCAGATAGCCCTCAATGCAAAGGCTCTAGACGCAAATATTGGTGTGAGAGCTAATTCAATCAAGGAAACACTGCATGTTGGTGAAGGGCATATTGAAGAAGGATCAGCCGAGTGGTTCCTGTGGGAGAACAACTCCATTTGGCTCACTACCTTCACACACCATCAGGCTTCCAAGCAGCTCTCAAGGAAACTCAGTTTTCACACTCTATGCTTAGTGCCCTTTGTATGGCTAGGACTGAAATGAAGCTTGGTGAGCATCCCACACAAACGAATGCTCCACATGCGGGTTTCACATGCCACCAACTCCACATTCACAGGCAACTTCAGCGCCACAGCCGTTTTCAGATAGCCCTCAATGCAAAGGCTCTAGACGCAAATATTGGTGTGAGAGCTAATTCAATCAAGGAAACACTGCATGTTGGTGAAGGGCATATTGAAGAAGGATCAGTCGAGTGGTTCTTGTGGGAGAACAACTCCATTTGGCTCACTAACTTCACACACCATCAGGCTTCCAAGCAGCTCTCAAGGAAACTCAGTTTTCACACTCTATGCTTAGTGCTCTTTGTGTGCCTAGGACTGAAATGAAGCTTGGTGAGCATCCCACACAAACGAATGCTCCACATGCGGGTTTCACATGCCACCAACTCCACATTCACAGGCAACTTCAGCGCCACAGCCGTTTTCAGATAGCCCTCAATGCAAAGGCGCTAGACGCAAATATTGGTGTGAGAGCTAATTCAATCAAGGAAACACTGCATGTTGGTGAAGGGCATATTGAAGAAGGATCAGCCGAGTGGTTCTTGTGGGAGAACAACTCCATTTGGCTCACTAACTTCACACACCATCAGGCTTCCAAGCAGCTCTCAAGGAAACTCAGTTTTCACACTCTATGTTTAGTGCCCTTTGAATGCATTATCTAGGAATGAACCTGGTAGAGCATCCCACACAAACGCATGCTCCACATGCGGGTTTCACATGCCACCAACTCCACATTCACAGGCAACTTCAGCGCCACAGCCGTTTTCAGATAGCCCTCAATGCAAAGGCTCTAGACGCAAATATTGGTGTGAGAGCTAATTCAATCAAGGAAACACTGCATGTTGGTGAAGGGCATATTGAAGAAGGATCAGCCGAGTGGTTCTTGTGGGAGAACAACTCCATTTGGCTCACTAACTTCACACAGCCATCAGGCTTCCAAGCAGCTCTCAAGGAAACTCAGTTTTCACACTCTATGCTTAGTGCCCTTTGAGTGCATTATCTAGGAATGAACCTGGTAGAGCATCCCACACAAACGAATGCTCGACATGCGGGTTTCACATGCCACCAACTCCACATTCACAGGCAACTTCAGCGCCACAGCCGTTTTCAGATAGCCCTCAATGCAAAGGCTCTAGACGCAAATATTGGTGTGAGAGCTAATTCAATCAAGGAAACACTGCATGTTGGTGAAGGGCATATTGAAGAAGGATCAGCCGAGTGGTTCTTGTGGGAGAACAACTCCATTTGGCTCACTAACTTCACACACCATCAGGCTTCCAAGCAGCTCTCAAGGAAACTCAGTTTTCACACTCTATGCTTAGTGCTCTTTGTGTGATTAGGACTGAAATGAAGCTTGGTCAGCATCCCACACAAACGAATGCTCCACATGCGGGTTTCACATGCCACCAACTCCACATTCACAGGCAACTTCAGCGCCACAGCCGTTTTCAGATAGCCCTCAATGCAAAGGCTCTAGACGCAAATATTGGTGTGAGAGCTAATTCAATCAAGGAAACACTGCATGTTGGTGAAGGGCATATTGAAGAAGGATCAGCCGAGTGGTTCCTGTGGGAGAACAACTCCATTTGGCTCACTACCTTCACACACCATCAGGCTTCCAAGCAGCTCTCAAGGAAACTCAGTTTTCACACTCTATGCTTAGTGCCCTTTGTATGGCTAGGACTGAAATGAACCTGCTAGAGCATCCCACACAAATGAATGCTCCACATGCGGGTTTCACATGCCACCAACTCCACATTCACAGGTAACTTCAGCGCCACAGCCGTTTTCAGATAGCCCTCAATGCAAAGGCTCTAGACGCAAATGTTGGTGTGAGAGCTAATTCAATCAAGGAAACACTGCATGTTGGTGAAGGGCATATTGAAGAAGGATCAGCCGAGTGGTTCTTGTGGGAGAACAACTCCATTTGGCTCACTAACTTCACACATCATCAGGCTTCCAAGCAGCTCTCAAGGAAACTCAGTTTTCACACTCTATGCTTAGTGCTCTTTGTGTGCCTAGGACTGAAATGAAGCTTGGTGAGCATCCCACACAAACGAATGCTCCACATGCGGGTTTCACATGCCACCAACTCCACATTCACAGGCAACTTCAGCGCCACAGCCGTTTTCAGATAGCCCTCAATGCAAAGGCTCTAGACGCAAATATTGGTGTGAGAGCTAATTCAATCAAGGAAACACTGCATGTTGGTGAAGGGCATATTGAAAAAGGATCAGCCGAGTGGTTCTTGTGGGAGAACAACTCCATTTGGCTCACTAACTTCACACACCATCAGGCTTCCAAGCAGCTCTCAAGGAAACTCAGTTTTCACACTCTATGCTTAGTGCCCTTTGAGTGCATTATCTAGGAATGATCCTGGTAGAGCATCCCACACAAACGAATGCTCCACATGCGGGTTTCACATGCCACCAACTCCACATTCACAGGCAACTTCAGCGCCACAGCCGTTTTCAGATAGCCCTCAATGCAAAGGCTCTAGACGCAAATATTGGTGTGAGAGCTAATTCAATCAAGGAAACACTGCATGTTGGTGAAGGGCATATTGAAGAAGGATCAGCCGAGTGGTTCTTGTGGGAGAACAACTCCATTTGGCTCACTAACTTCACACACCATCAGGCTTCCAAGCAGCTCTCAAGGAAACTCAGTTTTCACACTCTATGCTTAGTGCTCTTTCTGTGATTAGGACTGAAATGAAGCTTGGTCAGCATCCCACACAAACGAATGCTCCACATGCGGGTTTCACATGCCACCAACTCCACATTCACAGGCAACTTCAGCGCCACAGCCGTTTTCAGATAGCCCTCAATGCAAAGGCTCTAGACGCAAATATTGGTGTGAGAGCTAATTCAATCAAGGAAACACTGCATGTTGGTGAAGGGCATATTGAAGAAGGATCAGTCGAGTGGTTCTTGTGGGAGAACAACTCCATTTGGCTCACTAACTTCACACACCATCAGGCTTCCAAGCAGCTCTCAAGAAAACTCAGTTTTCACACTCTATGCTTAGTGCCCTTTGAGTGCATTATCTAGGAATGAACCTGGTAGAGCATCCCACACAAACGAATGCTCCACATGCGGGTTTCACATGCCACCAACTCCACATTCACAGGCAACTTCAGCGCCACAGCCGTTTTCAGATAGCCCTCAATGCAAAGGCTCTAGACGCAAATATTGGTGTGAGAGCTAATTCAATCAAGGAAACACTGAACACTGCATGTTGGTGAAGGGCATATTGAAGAAGGATCAGCCGAGTGGTTCTTGTGGGAGAACAACTCCATTTGGCTCACTAACTTCACACACCATCAGGCTTCCAAGCAGCTCTCAAGGAAACTCAGTTTTCACACTCTATGCTTAGTGCCCTTTGTATGGCTAGGACTGAAATGAACCTGGTAGAGCATCCCACACAAACGAATGCTCCACATGCGGGTTTCACATGCCACCAACTCCACATTCACAGGCAACTCAGCGCCACAGCCGTTTTCAGATAGCCCTCAATGCAAAGGCTCTAGACGCAAATATTGGTGTGAGAGCTAATTCAATCAAGGAAACACTGCATGTTGGTGAAGGGCATATTGAAGAAGGATCAGCCGAGTGGTTCTTGTGGGAGAACAACTCCATTTGGCTCACTAACTTCACACACCATCAGGCTTCCAAGCAGCTCTCATGGAAACTCAGTTTTCACACTCTATGCTTAGTGCCCTTTGAGTGCATTATCTAGGAATGAACCTGGTAGAGCATCACACACAAACGAATGCTCCACATGTGGGTTTCACATGCCACCAACTCCACATTCACAGGCAACTTCAGCGCCACAGCCGTTTTCAGATAGCCCTCAATGCAAAGGCTCTAGGCGCAAATATTGGTGTGAGAGCTAATTCAATCAAGGAAACACTGCATGTTGGTGAAGGGCATATTGAAGAAGGATCAGCCGAGTGGTTCTTGTGGAAGAACAACTCCATTTGGCTCACTAACTTCACACACCATCAGGCTTCCAAGCAGCTCTCAAGGAAACTCAGTTTTCACACTCTATGCTTAGTGCCCTTTGTATGTCTAGGACTGTAATGAACCTGGTAGAGCATCCCACACAAACAAATGCTCCACATGCGGGTTTCACATGCCACCAACTCCACATTCACAGGCAACTTCAGCGCCATAGCCGTTTTCAGATAGCCCTCAATGCAAAGGCTCTAGACGCAAATATTGGTGTGAGAGCTAATACAATCAAGGAAACACTGCATGTTGGTGAAGGGCATATTGAAGAAGGATCAGCCGAGTGGTTCTTGTGGGAGAACAACTCCATTTGGCTCACTAACTTAACACACCATCAGGCTTCCAAGCAGCTCTCAAGGAAACTCAGTTTTCACACTCTATGCTTAGTGCCCTTTGAGTGCATTATCTAGGAATGAACCTGGTAGAGCATCCCACACAAACGAATGCTCCACATGCGGGTTTCACATGCCACCAACTCCACATTCACAGGCAACTTCAGCGCCACAGCCGTTTTCAGATAGCCCTCAATGCAAAGGCTCTAGACGCAAATATTGGTGTGAGAGCTAATTCAATCAAGGAAACATTGCATGTTGGTGAAGAGCATATTGAAGAAGGATCAGCCGAGTGGTTCTTGTGGGAGAACAACTCCATTTGGCTCACTAACTTCACACACCATCAGGCTTCCAAGCAGCTCTCAAGGAAACTCAGTTTTCACACTCTATGCTTAGTGCCCTTTGTATGGCTAGGACTGAAATGAACCTGGTAGAGCATCCCAAACAAACGAATGCTCCACATGCGGGTTTCACATGCCACCAACTCCACATTCACAGGCAACTTCAGCGCCACAGCCGTTTTCAGATAGCCCTCAATGCAAAGGCTCTAGACGCAAATATTGGTGTGAGAGCTAATTCAATCAAGGAAACACTGCATGTTGGTGAAGGGCATATTGAAGAAGGATCAGCCGAGTGGTTCTTGTGGGAGAACAACTCCATTTGGCTCACTAACTTCACACACCATCAGGCTTCCAAGCAGCTCTCAAGGAAACTCAGTTTTCACACTCTATGCTTAGTGCTCTTTGTGTGATTAGGACTGAAATGAAGCTTGGTCAGCATCCCACACAAACGAATGCTCCACATGCGGGTTTCACATGCCACCAACTCCACATTCACAGGCAACTTCAGCGCCACAGCCGTTTTCAGATAGCCCTCAATGCAAAGGCTCTAGACGCAAATATTGGTGTGAGAGCTAATTCAATCAAGGAAACACTGCATGTTGGTGAAGGGCATATTGAAGAAGGATCAGTCGAGTGGTTCTTGTCGGAGAACAACACCATTTGGCTCACTAACTTCACACACCATCAGGCTTCCAAGCAGCTCTCAAGGAAACTCAGTTTTCACACTCTATGCTTAGTGCCCTTTGAGTGCATTATCTAGGAATGAACCTGGTAGAGCATCCCACACAAACGAATGTTCCACATGCGGGTTTCACATGCCACCAACTCCACATTCACAGGCAACTTCAGCGCCACAGCCGTTTTCAGATAGCCCTCAATGCAAAGGCTCTAGGCGCTAATATTGGTGTGAGAGCTAATTCAATCAAGGAAACACTGCATGTTGGTGAAGGGCATATTGAAGAAGGATCAGCCGAGTGTTTCTTGTGGGAGAACAACTCCATTTGGCTCACTAACTTCACACACCATCAGGCTTCCAAGCAGCTCTCAAGGAAACTCAGTTTTCACACTCTATGCTTAGTGCTCTTTGTGTGATTAGGACTGAAATGAAGCTTGGTCAGCATCCCACACAAACGAATGCTCCACATGCGGGTTTCACATGCCACCAACTCCACATTCACAGGCAACTTCAGCGCCACAGCCGTTTTCAGATAGCCCTCAATGCAAAGGCTCTAGACGCAAATATTGGTGTGAGAGCTAATTCAATCAAGGAAACACTGCATGTTGGTGAAGGGCATATTGAAGAAGGATCAGTCGAGTGGTTCTTGTGGGAGAACAACTCCATTTGGCTCACTAACTTCACACACCATCAGGCTTCCAAGCAGCTCTCAAGGAAACTCAGTTTTCACACTCTATGCTTAGTGCCCTTTGAGTGCATTATCTAGGAATGAACCTGGTAGAGCATCCCACACAAACGAATGCTCCACATGCGGGTTTCACATGCCACCAACTCCACATTCACAGGCAACTTCAGCGCCACAGCCGTTTTCAGATAGCCCTCAATGCAAAGGCTCTAGACGCAAATATTGGTGTGAGAGCTAATTCAATCAAGGAAACACTGCATGTTGGTGAAGGGCATATTGAAGAAGGATCAGCCGAGTGGTTCTTGTGGGAGAACAACTCCATTTGGCTCACTAACTTCACACACCATCAGGCTTCCAAGCAGCTCTCAAGGAAACTCAGTTTTCACACTCTATGCTTAGTGCCCTTTGTATGGCTAGGACTGAAATGAACCTGGTAGAGCATCCCACACAAACGAATGCTCCACATGCGGGTTTCACATGCCACCAACTCCACATTCACAGGCAACTTCAGCGCCACAGCCGTTTTCAGATAGCCCTCAATGCAAAGGCTCTAGACGTAAATATTGGTGTGAGAGCTAATTCAATCAAGGAAACACTGCATGTTGGTGAAGGGCATATTGAAGAAGGATCAGCCGAGTGGTTCTTGTGGGAGAACAACTCCATTTGGCTCACTAACTTCACACACCATCAGGCTTCCAAGCAGCTCTCAAGGAAACTCAGTTTTCACACTCTATGCTTAGTGCCCTTTGAGTGCATTATCTAGGAATGAACCTGGTAGAGCATCCCACACAAACGAATGCTCCACATGCGGGTTTCACATGCCACCAACTCCACATTCACAGGCAACTTCAGCGCCACAGCCGTTTTCAGATAGCCCTCAATGCAAAGGCTCTAGACGCAAATATTGGTGTGAGAGCTAATTCAATCAAGGAAACACTGCATGTTGGTGAAGGGCATATTGAAGAAGGATCAGCCGAGTGGTTCTTGTGGGAGAACAACTCCATTTGGCTCACTAACTTCACACACCATCAGGCTTCCAAGCAGCTCTCAAGGAAACTCAGTTTTCACACTCTATGCTTAGTGCCCTTTGTATGGCTAGGACTGTAATGAACCTGGTAGAGCATCCCACACAAACAAATGCTCCACATGCGGGTTTCACATGCCACCAACTCCACATTCACAGGCAACTTCAGCGCCATAGCCGTTTTCAGATAGCCCTCAATGCAAAGGCTCTAGACGCAAATATTGGTGTGAGAGCTAATACAATCAAGGAAACACTGAATGTTGGTGAAGGGCATATTGAAGAAGGATCAGCCGAGTGGTTCTTGTGGGAGAACAACTCCATTTGGCTCACTAACTTAACACACCATCAGGCTTCCAAGCAGCTCTCAAGGAAACTCAGTTTTCACACTCTATGCTTAGTGCCCTTTGAGTGCATTATCTAGGAATGAACCTGGTAGAGCATCCCACACAAACGAATGCTCCACATGCGGGTTTCACATGCCACCAACTCCACATTCACAGGCAACTTCAGCGCCACAGCCGTTTTCAGATAGCCCTCAATGCAAAGGCTCTAGACGCAAATATTGGTGTGAGAGCTAATTCAATCAAGGAAACATTGCATGTTGGTGAAGAGCATATTGAAGAAGGATCAGCCGAGTGGTTCTTGTGGGAGAACAACTCCATTTGGCTCACTAACTTCACACACCATCAGGCTTCCAAGCAGCTCTCAAGGAAACTCAGTTTTCACACTCTATGCTTAGTGCCCTTTGTATGGCTAGGACTTAAATGAACCTGGTAGAGCATCCCACACAAACGAATGCTCCACATGCGGGTTTCACATGCCACCAACTCCACATTCACAGGCAACTTCAGCGCCACAGCCGTTTTCAGATAGCCCTCAATGCAAAGGCTCTAGACGCAAATATTGGTGTGAGAGCTAATTCAATCAAGGAAACACTGCATGTTGGTGAAGGGCATATTGAAGAAGGATCAGCCGAGTGGTTCTTGTGGGAGAACAACTCCATTTGGCTCACTAACTTCACACACCATCAGGCTTCCAAGCAGCTCTCAAGGAAACTCAGTTTTCACACTCTATGTTTAGTGCCCATTGAATGCATTATCTAGGAATGAACCTGGTAGAGCATCCCACACAAACGAATGCTCCACATGCGGGTTTCACATGCCACCAACTCCACATACACAGGCAACTTCAGCGCCACAGCCGTTTTCAGATAGCCCTCAATGCAAAGGCTCTAGACGCAAATATTGGTGTGAGAGCTAATTCAATCAAGGAAACACTGCATGTTGGTGAAGGGCATATTGAAGAAGGATCAGCCGAGTGGTTCTTGTGGGAGAACAACTCCATTTGGCTCACTAACTTCACACACCATCAGGCTTCCAAGCAGCTCTCAAGGAAACTCAGTTTTCACACTCTATGCTTAGTGCTCTTTGTGTGCCTAGGACTGAAATGAACCTGGTAGAGCATCCCACACAAACGAATGCTCCACATGCGGGTTTCACATGCCACCAACTCCACATTCACAGGCAACTTCAGCGCCACAGCCGTTTTCAGATAGCCCTCAATGCAAAGGCTCTAGACGCAAATATTGGTGTGGGAGCTAATTCAATCAAGGAAACACTGCATGTTGGTGAAGGGCATATTGAAGAAGGATCAGTCGAGTGGTTCTTGTGGGAGAACAACTCCATTTGGCTCACTAACTTCACACACCATCAGGCTTCCAAGCAGCTCTCAAGGAAACTCAGTTTTCACACTCTATGCTTAGTGCCCTTTGTATGGCTAGGACTGAAATGAACCTGGTAGAGCATCCCACACAAACGAATGCTCCACATGCGGGTTTCACATGCCACCAACTCCACATTCACAGGCAACTTCAGCGCCACAGCCGTTTTCAGATAGCCCTCAATGCAAAGGCTCTAGACGCAAATATTGGTGTGAGAGCTAATTCAATCAAGGAAACACTGCATGTTGGTGAAGGGCATATTGAAGAAGGATCAGCCGAGTGGTTCTTGTGGGAGAACAACTCCATTTGGCTCACTACCTTCACACACCATCAGGCTTCCAAGCAGCTCTCAAGGAAACTCAGTTTTCACACTCTATGCTTAGTGCTCTGTGTGCTTAGGACTGAAATGAAGCTTGGTCAGCATCCCACACAAACGAATGCTCCACATGCGGGTTTCACATGCCACCAACTCCACATTCACAGGCAACTTCAGCGCCACAGCCGTTTTCAGATAGCCCTCAATGCAAAGGCTCTAGACGCAAATATTGGTGTGAGAGCTAATTCAATCAAGGAAACACTGCATGTTGGTGAAGGGCATATTGAAGAAGGATCAGCCGAGTGGTTCTTGTGGGAGAACAACTCCATTTGGCTCACTAACTTCACACACCATCAGGCTTCCAAACAGCTCTCAAGGAAACTCAGTTTTCACACTCTATGCTTAGTGCCCTTTGTATGGCTAGGACTGAAATGAACCTGGTAGAGCATCCCACACAAACGAATGCTCCACATGCGGGTTTCACATGCCACCAACTCCACATTCACAGGCAACTTCAGCGCCACAGCCGTTTTCAGATAGCCCTCAATGCAAAGGCTCTAGACGCAAATATTGGTGTGAGAGCTAATTCAATCAAGGAAACACTGCATGTTGGTGAAGGGCATATTGAAGAAGGATCAGCCGAGTGGTTCTTGTGGGAGAACAACTCCATTTGGCTCACTACCTTCACACACCATCAGGCTTCCAAGCAGCTCTCAAGGAAACTCAGTTTTCACACTCTATGCTTAGTGCTCTTTGTGTGCTTAGGACTGAAATGAAGCTTGGTCAGCATCCCACACAAACGAATGCTCCACATGCGGGTTTCACATGCCACCAACTCCACATTCACAGGCAACTTCAGCGCCACAGCCGTTTTCAGATAGCCCTCAATGCAAAGGCTCTAGACGCAAATATTGGTGTGAGAGCTAATTCAATCAAGGAAACACTGCATGTTGGTGAAGGGCATATTGAAGAAGGATCAGCCGAGTGGTTCTTGTGGGAGAACAACTCCATTTGGCTCACTACCTTCACACACCATCAGGCTTCCAAGCAGCTCTCAAGGAAACTCAGTTTTCACACTCTATGCTTAGTGCCCTTTGAGTGCATTATCTAGGAATGAACTTGGTAGAGCATCCCACACAAACGAATGCTCCACATGCGGGTTTCACATGCCACCAACTCCACATTCACAGGCAACTTCAGCGCCACAGCCGTTTTCAGATAGCCCTCAATGCAAAGGCTCTAGACGCAAATATTGGTGTGAGAGCTAATTCAATCAAGGAAACACTGCATGTTGGTGAAGGGCATATTGAAGAAGGATCAGCCGAGTGGTTCTTGTGGGAGAACAACTCCATTTGGCTCACTAACTTCACACACCATCAGGCTTCCAAGCAGCTCTCAAGCAAACTCAGTTTTCACACTCTATGCTTAGTGCTCTTTGTGTGCCTAGGACTGAAATGAACCTGGTAGAGCATCCCACACAAACGAATGCTCCACATGCGGGTTTCACATGCCACCAACTCCACATTGACAGGCAACTTCAGCGCCACAGCCGTTTTCAGATAGCCCTCAATGCAAAGGCTCTAGACGCAAATATTGGTGTGAGAGCTAATTCAATCAAGGAAACACTGCATGTTGGTGAAGGGCATATTGAAGAAGGATCAGCCGAGCGGTTCTTGTGGGAGAACAACTCCATTTGGCTCACTAACTTCACACACCATCAGGCTTCCAAGCAGCTCTCAAGGAAACTCAGTTTTCACACTCTATGCTTAGTGCCCTTTGTATGGCTAGGACTGAAATGAACCTGGTAGAGCATCCCACACAAACGAATGCTCCACATGCGGGTTTCACATGCCACCAACTCCACATTCACAGGCAACTTCAGCGCCACAGCCGTTTTCAGATAGCCCTCAATGCAAAGGCTCTAGACGCAAATATTGGTGTGAGAGCTAATTCAATCAAGGAAACACTGCATGTTGGTGAAGGGCATATTGAAGAAGGATCAGCCGAGTGGTTCTTGTGGGAGAACAACTCCATTTGGCTCACTACCTTCACACACCATCAGGCTTCCAAGCAGCTCTCAAGGAAACTCAGTTTTCACACTCTATGCTTAGTGCTCTTTGTGTGCTTAGGACTGAAATGAAGCTTGGTCAGCATCCCACACAAACGAATGCTCCACATGCGGGTTTCACATGCCACCAACTCCACATTCACAGGCAACTTCAGCGCCACAGCCGTTTTCAGATAGCCCTCAATGCAAAGGCTCTAGACGCAAATATTGGTGTGAGAGCTAATTCAATCAGGGAAACACTGCATGTTGGTGAAGGGCATATTGAAGAAGGATCAGCCGAGTGGTTCTTGTGGGAGAACAACTCCATTTGGCTCACTAACTTCACACACCATCAGGCTTCCAAGCAGCTCTCAAGGAAACTCAGTTTTCACACTCTATGCTTAGTGCCCTTTGAGTGCAGTATCTAGGAATGAACTTGGTAGAGCATCCCACACAAACGAATGCTCCACATGCGGGTTTCACATGCCACCAACTCCACATTCACAGGCAACTTCAGCGCCACAGCCGTTTTCAGATAGCCCTCAATGCAAAGGCTCTAGACGCAAATATTGGTGTGAGAGCTAATTCAATCAAGGAAACACTGCATGTTGGTGAAGGGCATATTGAAGAAGGATCAGCCGAGTGGTTCTTGTGGGAGAACAACTCCATTTGGCTCACTAACTTCACACACCATCAGGCTTCCAAGCAGCTCTCAAAGAAACTCAGTTTTCACACTCTATGCTTAGTGCCCTTTGAGTGCATTATCTAGGAATCAACCTGGTAGAGCATCCCACACAAACGAATGCTCGACATGCGGGTTTCACATGCCACCAACTCCACATTCACAGGCAACTTCAGCGCCACAGCCGTTTTCAGATAGCCCTCAATGCAAAGGCTCTAGACGCAAATATTGGTGTGAGAGCTAATTCAATCAAGGAAACACTGCATGTTGGTGAAGGGCATATTGAAGAAGTATCAGCCGAGTGGTTCTTGTGGGAGAACAACTCCATTTGGCTCACTAACTTCACACACCATCAGGCTTCCAAGCAGCTCTCAAGGAATCTCAGTTTTCACACTCTATGCTTAGTGCTCTTTGAATGCATTATCTAGGAATGAACCTGGTAGAGCATCCCACACAAACGAATGTTCCACATGCGGGTTTCACATGCCACCAACTCCACATTCACACGTAACTTCAGCGCCACAGCCGTTTTCAGATAGCCCTCAATGCAAAGGCTCTAGACGCAAATATTGGTGTGAGAGCTAATTCAATCAAGGAAACACTGCATGTTGGTGAAGGGCATATTGAAGAAGGATCAGCCGAGTGGTTCTTGTGGGAGAACAACTCCATTTGGCTCACTAACTTCACACACCATCAGGCTTCCAAGCAGGTCTCAAGGAAACTCAGTTTTCACACTCTATGTTTAGTGCCCTTTGAATGCATTATCTGGAATGAACTTGGTAGAGCATCCCACACAAACGAATGTTCCACATGCGGGTTTCACATGCCACCAACTCCACATTCACAGGCAACTTCAGCGCCACAGCCGTTTTCAGATAGCCCTCAATGCAAAGGCTCTAGGCGCAAATATTGGTGTGAGAGCTAATTCAATCAAGGAAACACTGCATGTTGGTGAAGGGCATATTGAAGAAGGATCAGCCGAGTGGTTCTTGTGGGAGAACAACTCCATTTGGCTCACTAACTTCACACACCATCAGGCTTCCAAGCAGCTCTCAAGGAAACTCAGTTTTCACACTCTATGCTTAGTGCCCTTTGTATGGCTAGGACTGAAATGAACCGGGTAGAGCATCCCACACAAACGAATGCTCCACATGCAGGTTTCACATGCCACCAACTCCACATTCACAGGCAACTTCAGCGCCACAGCCGTTTTCAGATAGCCCTCAATGCAAAGGCTCTAGACGCAAATATTGGTGTGAGAGCTAATTCAATCAAGGAAACACTGCATGTTGGTGAAGGGCATATTGAAGAAGGATCAGCCGAGTGGTTCTTGTGGGAGAACAACTCCATTTGGCTCACTAACTTCACACACCATCAGGCTTCCAAGCAGCTCTCAAAGAAACTCAGTTTGCACACTCTATGCTTAGTGCCCTTTGTGTGGTTAGGACTGAAATGAAGCTTGGTGAGCATCCCACACAAACGAATGCTCCACATGCGGGTTTCACATGCCACCAACTCCACATTCACAGGCAACTTCAGCGCCACAGCCGTTTTCAGATAGCCCTCAATGCAAAGGCTCTAGACGCAAATATTGGTGTGAGAGCTAATTCAATCAAGGAAACACTGCATGTTGGTGAAGGGCATATTGAAGAAGTATCAGCCGAGTGGTTCTTGTGGGAGAACAACTCCATTTGGCTCACTAACTTCACACACCATCAGGCTTCCAAACAGCTCTCAAAGAAACTCAGTTTGCACACTCTATGCTTAGTGCCCTTTGTGTGGTTAGGACTGAAATGAAGCTTGGTCAGCATCCCACACAAACGAATGCTCCACATGCGGGTTTCACATGTCACCAACTCCACATTCACAGGCAACTTCAGCGCCACAGCCGTTTTCAGATAGCCCTCAATGCAAAGGCTCTAGACGCAAATATTGGTGTGAGAGCTAATTCAATCAAGGAAACACTGCATGTTGGTGAAGGGCATATTGAAGAAGGATCAGCCGAGTGGTTCTTGTGGGAGAACAACTCCATTTGGCTCACTAACTTCACACACCATCAGGCTTCCAAGCAGGTCTCAAGGAAACTCAGTTTTCACACTCTATGTTTAGTGCCCTTTGAGTGCATTATCTAGGAATGAACCTGGTAGAGCATCCCACACAAACGAATGTTCCACATGCGGGTTTCACATGCCACCAACTCCACATTCACAGGCAACTTCAGCGCCACAGCCGTTTTCAGATAGCCCTCAATGCAAAGGCTCTAGACGCAAATATTGGTGTGAGAGCTAATTCAATCAAGGAAACACTGCATGTTGGTGAAGGGCATATTGAAGCAGGATCAGCCGAGTGGTTCTTGTGGGAGAACAACTCCATTTGGCTCACTAACTTCACACACCATCAGGCTTCCAAGCAGCTCTCAAGGAAACTCAGTTTTCACACTCTATGCTTAGTGCTCTTTGTGTGCCTAGGACTGAAATGAAGCTTGGTGAGCATCCCACACAAACGAATGCTCCACATGCGGGTTTCACATGCCACCAACTCCACATTCACAGGCAACTTCAGCGCCACAGCCGTTTTCAGATAGCCCTCAATGCAAAGGCTCTAGACGCAAATATTGGTGTGAGAGCTAATTCAATCAAGGAAACACTGCATGTTGGTGAAGGGCATATTGAAGAAGGATCAGCCGAGTGGTTCTTGTGGGAGAACAACTCCATTTGGCTCACTAACTTCACACACCATCAGGCTTCCAAGCAGCTCTCAAGGAAACTCAGTTTTCACACTCTATGCTTAGTGCTCTTTGAATGCATTATCTAGGAATGAACCTGGTAGAGCATCCCACACAAACGAATGTTCCACATGCGGGTTTCACATGCCACCAACTCCACATTCACAGGTAACTTCAGAGCCACAGCCGTTTTCAGATAGCCCTCAATGCAAAGGCTCTAGACGCAAATATTGGTGTGAGAGCTAATTCAATCAAGGAAACACTGCATGTTGGTGAAGGGCATATTGAAGAAGGATCAGCCGAGTGGTTCTTGTGGGAGAACAACTCCATTTGGCTCACTAACTTCACACACCATCAGGCTTCCAAGCAGGTCTCAAGGAAACTCAGTTTTCACACTCTATGTTTAGTGCCCTTTGAATGCATTATCTAGGAATGAACCTGGTAGAGCATCCCACACAAACGAATGTTCCACATGCGGGTTTCACATGCCACCAACTCCACATTCACAGGCAACTTCAGCGCCACAGCCGTTTTCAGATAGCCCTCAATGCAAAGGCTCTAGGCGCAAATATTGGTGTGAGAGCTAATTCAATCAAGGAAACACTGCATGTTGGTGAAGGGCATATTGAAGAAGGATCAGCCGAGTGGTTCTTGTGGGAGAACAACTCCATTTGGCTCACTAACTTCACACACCATCAGGCTTCCAAGCAGCTCTCAAGGAAACTCAGTTTTCACACTCTATGCTTAGTGCCCTTTGTATGGCTAGGATGAAATGAACCGGGTAGAGCATCCCACACAAACGAATGCTCCACATGCAGGTTTCACATGCCACCAACTCCACATTCACAGGCAACTTCAGCGCCACAGCCGTTTTCAGATAGCCCTCAATGCAAAGGCTCTAGACGCAAATATTGGTGTGAGAGCTAATTCAATCAAGGAAACACTGCATGTTGGTGAAGGGCATATTGAAGAAGGATCAGCCGAGTGGTTCTTGTGGGAGAACAACTCCATTTGGCTCACTAACTTCACACACCATCAGGCTTCCAAGCAGCTCTCAAAGAAACTCAGTTTGCACACTCTATGCTTAGTGCCCTTTGTGTGGTTAGGACTGAAATGAAGCTTGGTGAGCATCCCACACAAACGAATGCTCCACATGCGGGTTTCACATGCCACCAACTCCACATTCACAGGCAACTTCAGCGCCACAGCCGTTTTCAGATAGCCCTCAATGCAAAGGCTCTAGACGCAAATATTGGTGTGAGAGCTAATTCAATCAAGGAAACACTGCATGTTGGTGAAGGGCATATTGAAGAAGTATCAGCCGAGTGGTTCTTGTGGGAGAACAACTCCATTTGGCTCACTAACTTCACACACCATCAGGCTTCCAAGCAGGTCTCAAGGAAACTCAGTTTTCACACTCTATGTTTAGTGCCCTTTGAATGCATTATCTAGGAATGAACCTGGTAGAGCATCCCACACAAACGAATGTTCCACATGCGGGTTTCACATGCCACCAACTCCACATTCACAGGCAACTTCAGCGCCACAGCCGTTTTCAGATAGCCCTCAATGCAAAGGCTCTAGACGCAAATATTGGTGTGAGAGCTAATTCAATCAAGAAAACACTGCATGTTGGTGAAGGGCATATTGAAGCAGGATCAGCCGAGTGGTTCTTGTGGGAGAACAACTCCATTTGGCTCACTAACTTCACACACCATCAGGCTTCCAAGCAGCTCTCAAGGAAACTCAGTTTTCACACTCTATGCTTAGTGCTCTTTGTGTGCTTAGGACTGAAATGAAGCTTGGTGAGCATCCCACACAAACGAATGCTCCACATGCGGGTTTCACATGCCACCAACTCCACATTCACAGGCAACTTCAGCGCCACAGCCGTTTTCAGATAGCCCTCAATGCAAAGGCTCTAGACGCAAATATTGGTGTGAGAGCTAATTCAATCAAGGAAACACTGCATGTTGGTGAAGGGCATATTGAAGAAGGATCAGCCGAGTGGTTCTTGTGGGAGAACAACTCCATTTGGCTCACTAACTTCACACACCATCAGGCTTCCAAGCAGCTCTCAAGGAAACTCAGTTTTCACACTCTATGCTTAGTGCTCTTTGAATGCATTATCTAGGAATGAACCTGGTAGAGCATCCCACACAAACGAATGTTCCACATGCGGGTTTCACATGCCACCAACTCCACATTCACAGGTAACTTCAGAGCCACAGCCGTTTTCAGATAGCCCTCAATGCAAAGGCTCTAGACGCAAATATTGGTGTGAGAGCTAATTCAATCAAGGAAACACTGCATGTTGGTGAAGGGCATATTGAAGAAGGATCAGCCGAGTGGTTCTTGTGGGAGAACAACTCCATTTGGCTCACTAACTTCACACACCATCAGGCTTCCAAGCAGGTCTCAAGGAAACTCAGTTTTCACACTCTATGTTTAGTGCCCTTTGAATGCATTATCTAGGAATGAACCTGGTAGAGCATCCCACACAAACGAATGTTCCACATGCGGGTTTCACATGCCACCAACTCCACATTCACAGGCAACTTCAGCGCCACAGCCGTTTTCAGATAGCCCTCAATGCAAAGGCTCTAGGCGCAAATATTGGTGTGAGAGCTAATTCAATCAAGGAAACACTGCATGTTGGTGAAGGGCATATTGAAGAAGGATCAGCCGAGTGGTTCTTGTGGGAGAACAACTCCATTTGGCTCACTAACTTCACACACCATCAGGCTTCCAAGCAGCTCTCAAGGAAACTCAGTTTTCACACTCTATGCTTAGTGCCCTTTGTATGGCTAGGATGAAATGAACCGGGTAGAGCATCCCACACAAACGAATGCTCCACATGCAGGTTTCACATGCCACCAACTCCACATTCACAGGCAACTTCAGCGCCACAGCCGTTTTCAGATAGCCCTCAATGCAAAGGCTCTAGACGCAAATATTGGTGTGAGAGCTAATTCAATCAAGGAAACACTGCATGTTGGTGAAGGGCATATTGAAGAAGGATCAGCCGAGTGGTTCTTGTGGGAGAACAACTCCATTTGGCTCACTAACTTCACACACCATCAGGCTTCCAAGCAGCTCTCAAAGAAACTCAGTTTGCACACTCTATGCTTAGTGCCCTTTGTGTGGTTAGGACTGAAATGAAGCTTGGTGAGCATCCCACACAAACGAATGCTCCACATGCGGGTTTCACATGCCACCAACTCCACATTCACAGGCAACTTCAGCGCCACAGCCGTTTTCAGATAGCCCTCAATGCAAAGGCTCTAGACGCAAATATTGGTGTGAGAGCTAATTCAATCAAGGAAACACTGCATGTTGGTGAAGGGCATATTGAAGAAGTATCAGCCGAGTGGTTCTTGTGGGAGAACAACTCCATTTGGCTCACTAACTTCACACACCATCAGGCTTCCAAGCAGCTCTCAAAGAAACTCAGTTTGCACACTCTATGCTTAGTGCCCTTTGTGTGGTTAGGACTGAAATGAAGCTTGGTCAGCATCCCACACAAACGAATGCTCCACATGCGGGTTTCACATGTCACCAACTCCACATTCACAGGCAACTTCAGCGCCACAGCCGTTTTCAGATAGCCCTCAATGCAAAGGCTCTAGACGCAAATATTGGTGTGAGAGCTAATTCAATCAAGGAAACACTGCATGTTGGTGAAGGGCATATTGAAGAAGGATCAGCCGAGTGGTTCTTGTGGGAGAACAACTCCATTTGGCTCACTAACTTCACACACCATCAGGCTTCCAAGCAGGTCTCAAGGAAACTCAGTTTTCACACTCTATGTTTAGTGCCCTTTGAATGCATTATCTAGGAATGAACCTGGTAGAGCATCCCACACAAACGAATGTTCCACATGCGGGTTTCACATGCCACCAACTCCACATTCACAGGCAACTTCAGCGCCACAGCCGTTTTCAGATAGCCCTCAATGCAAAGGCTCTAGACGCAAATATTGGTGTGAGAGCTAATTCAATCAAGAAAACACTGCATGTTGGTGAAGGGCATATTGAAGCAGGATCAGCCGAGTGGTTCTTGTGGGAGAACAACTCCATTTGGGTCACTAACTTCACACACCATCAGGCTTCCAAGCAGCTCTCAAGGAAACTCAGTTTTCACACTCTATGCTTAGTGCTCTTTGTGTGCTTAGGACTGAAATGAAGCTTGGTGAGCATCCCACACAAACGAATGCTCCACATGCGGGTTTCACATGCCACCAACTCCACATTCACAGGCAACTTCAGCGCCACAGCCGTTTTCAGATAGCCCTCAATGCAAAGGCTCTAGACGCAAATATTGGTGTGAGAGCTAATTCAATCAAGGAAACACTGCATGTTGGTGAAGGGCATATTGAAGAAGGATCAGCCGAGTGGTTCTTGTGGGAGAACAACTCCATTTGGCTCACTAACTTCACACACCATCAGGCTTCCAAGCAGCTCTCAAGGAAACTCAGTTTTCACACTCTATGCTTAGTGCTCTTTGAATGCATTATCTAGGAATGAACCTGGTAGAGCATCCCACACAAACGAATGTTCCACATGCGGGTTTCACATGCCACCAACTCCACATTCACAGGTAACTTCAGAGCCACAGCCGTTTTCAGATAGCCCTCAATGCAAAGGCTCTAGACGCAAATATTGGTGTGAGAGCTAATTCAATCAAGGAAACACTGCATGTTGGTGAAGGGCATATTGAAGAAGGATCAGCCGAGTGGTTCTTGTGGGAGAACAACTCCATTTGGCTCACTAACTTCACACACCATCAGGCTTCCAAGCAGCTCTCAAGGAAACTCAGTTTTCACACTCTATGCTTAGTGCTCTTTGTGTGCCTAGGACTGAAATGAACCTGGTAGAGCATCCCACACAAACGAATGCTCCACATGCGGGTTTCACATGCCACCAACTCCACATTCACAGGCAACTTCAGCGCCACAGCCGTTTTCAGATAGCCCTCAATGCAAAGGCTCTAGACGCAAATATTGGTGTGAGAGCTAATTCAATCAAGGAAACACTGCATGTTGGTGAAGGGCATATTGAAGAAGGATCAGCCGAGTGGTTCTTGTGGGAGAACAACTCCATTTGGCTCACTAACTTCACACACCATCAGGCTTCCAAGCAGGTCTCAAGGAAACTCAGTTTTCACACTCTATGCTTAGTGCCCTTTGAATGCATTATCTAGGAATGAACCTGGTAGAGCATCCCACACAAACGAATGTTCCAAATGCGGGTTTCACATGCCACCAACTCCACATTCACAGGCAACTTCAGCGCCACAGCCGTTTTCAGATAGCCCTCAATGCAAAGGCTCTAGACGCAAATATTGGTGTGAGAGCTAATTCAATCAAGGAAACACTGCATGTTGGTGAAGGGCATATTGAAGAAGGATCAGCCGAGTGGTTCTTGTGGGAGAACAACTCCATTTGGCTCACTAACTTCACACACCATCAGGCTTCCAAGCAGCTCTCAAGGAAACTCAGTTTTCACACTCTATGCTTAGTGCCCTTTGTATGGCTAGGACTGAAATGAACCTGGTAGAGCATCCCACACAAACGAATGCTCCACATGCAGGTTTCACATGCCACCAACTCCACATTCACAGGCAACTTCAGCGCCACAGCCGTTTTCAGATAGCCCTCAATGCAAAGGCTCTAGACGCAAATATTGGTGTGAGAGCTAATTCAATCAAGGAAACACTGCATGCTGGTGAAGGGCATATTGAAGAAGGATCAGCCGAGTGGTTCTTGTGGGAGAACAACTCCATTTGGCTCACTAACTTCACACACCATCAGGCTTCCAAGCAGCTCTCAAAGAACCTCAGTTTGCACACTCTATGCTTAGTGCCCTTTGTGTGGTTAGGACTGAAATGAAGCTTGGTCAGCATCCCACACAAACGAATGCTCCACATGCGGGTTTCACATGCCACCAACTCCACATTCACAGGCAACTTCAGCGCCACAGCCGTTTTCAGATAGCCCTCAATGCAAAGGCTCTAGACGCAAATATTGGTGTGAGAGCTAATTCAATCAAGGAAACACTGCATGTTGGTGAAGGGCATATTGAAGAAGTATCAGCCGAGTGGTTCTTGTGGGAGAACAACTCCATTTGGCTCACTAACTTCACACACCATCAGGCTTCCAAGCAGCTCTCAAAGAAACTCAGTTTGCACACTCTATGCTTAGTGCCCATTGTGTGGTTAGGACTGAAATGAAGCTATGTCAGCATCCCACACAAACGAATGCTCCACATGCGGGTTTCACATGTCACCAACTCCACATTCACAGGCAACTTCAGCGCCACAGCCGTTTTCAGATAGCCCTCAATGCAAAGGCTCTAGACGCAAATATTGGTGTGAGAGCTAATTCAATCAAGGAAACACTGCATGTTGGTGAAGGGCATATTGAAGAAGGATCAGCCGAGTGGTTCTTGTGGGAGAACAACTCCATTTGGCTCACTAACTTCACACACCATCAGGCTTCCAAGCAGGTCTCAAGGAAACTCAGTTTTCACACTCTATGTTTAGTGCCCTTTGAATGCATTATCTAGGAATGAACCTGGTAGAGCATCCCACACAAACGAATGCTCCACATGCGGGTTTCACATGCCACCAACTCCACATTCACAGGCAACTTCAGCGCCACAGCCGTTTTCAGATAGCCCTCAATGCAAAGGCTCTAGACGCAAATATTGGTGTGAGAGCTAATCCAATCAAGAAAACACTGCATGTTGGTGAAGGGCATATTCAAGCAGGATCAGCCGAGTGGTTCTTGTGGGAGAACAACTCCATTTGGCTCACTAACTTCACACACCATCAGGCTTCCAAGCAGCTCTCAAGGAAACTCAGTTTTCACACTCTATGCTTAGTGCTCTTTGTGTGCCTAGGACTGAAATGAAGCTTGGTGAGCATCCCACACAAACGAATGCTCCACATGCGGGTTTCACATGCCACCAACTCCACATTCACAGGCAACTTCAGCGCCACAGCCGTTTTCAGATAGCCCTCAATGCAAAGGCTCTAGACGCAAATATTGGTGTGAGAGCTAATTCAATCAAGGAAACACTGCATGTTGGTGAAGGGCATATTGAAGAAGGATCAGCCGAGTGGTTCTTGTGGGAGAACAACTCCATTTGGCTCACTAACTTCACACACCATCAGGCTTCCAAGCAGCTCTCAAGGAAACTCAGTTTTCACACTCCATGCTTAGTGCTCTTTGAATGCATTATCTAGGAATGAACCTGGTAGAGCATCCCACACAAACGAATGTTCCACATGCGGGTTTCACATGCCACCAACTCCACATTCACAGGTAACTTCAGCGCCACAGCCGTTTTCAGATAGCCCTCAATGCAAAGGCTCTAGACGCAAATATTGGTGTGAGAGCTAATTCAATCAAGGAAACACTGCATGTTGGTGAAGGGCATATTGAAGAAGGATCAGCCGAGTGGTTCTTGTGGGAGAACAACTCCATTTGGCTCACTAACTTCACACACCATCAGGCTTCCAAGCAGCTCTCAAGGAAACTCAGTTTTCACACTCTATGCTTAGTGCTCTTTGAATGCATTATCTAGGAATGAACCTGGTAGAGCATCCCACACAAACGAATGTTCCACATGCGGGTTTCACATGCCACCAACTCCACAATCACAGGTAACTTCAGCGCCACAGCCGTTTTCAGATAGCCCTCAATGCAAAGGCTCTAGACGCAAATATTGGTGTGAGAGCTAATTCAATCAAGGAAACACTGCATGTTGGTGAAGGGCATATTGAAGAAGGATCAGCCGAGTGGTTCTTGTGGGAGAACAACTCCATTTGGCTCACTAACTTCACACACCATCAGGCTTCCAAGCAGCTCTCAAGGAAACTCAGTTTTCACACTCTATGCTTAGTGCTCTTTGTGTGCCTAGGACTGAAATGAACCTGGTAGAGCATCCCACACAAACGAATGCTCCACATGCGGGTTTCACATGCCACCAACTCCACATTCACAGGCAACTTCAGCGCCACAGCCGTTTTCAGATAGCCCTCAATGCAAAGGCTCTAGGCGCAAATATTGGTGTGAGAGCTAATTCAATCAAGGAAACACTGCATGTTGGTGAAGGGCATATTGAAGAAGGATCAGCCGAGTGGTTCTTGTGGGAGAACAACTCCATTTGGCTCACTAACTTCACACACCATCAGGCTTCCAAGCAGCTCTCAAGGAAACTCAGTTTTCACACTCTATGCTTAGTGCCCTTTGTATGGCTAGGACTGAAATGAACCTGGTAGAGCATCCCACACAAACGAATGCTCCACATGCAGGTTTCACATGCCACCAACTCCACATTCACAGGCAACTTCAGAGCCACAGCCGTTTTCAGATAGCCCTCAATGCAAAGGCTCTAGACGCAAATATTGGTGTGAGAGCTAATTCAATCAAGGAAACACTGCATGTTGGTGAAGGGCATATTGAAGAAGGATCAGCCGAGTGGTTCTTGTGGGAGAACAACTCCATTTGGCTCACTAACTTCACACACCATCAGGCTTCCAAGCAGCTCTCAAAGAACCTCAGTTTGCACACTCTATGCTTAGTGCCCTTTGTGTGGTTAGGACTGAAATGAAGCTTGGTCAGCATCCCACACAAACGAATGCTCCACATGCGGGTTTCACATGCCACCAACTCCACATTCACAGGCAACTTCAGCGCCACAGCCGTTTTCAGATAGCCCTCAATGCAAAGGCTCTAGACGCAAATATTGGTGTGAGAGCTAATTCAATCAAGGAAACACTGCATGTTGGTGAAGGGCATATTGAAGAAGGATCAGCCGAGTGGTTCTTGTGGGAGAACAACTCCATTTGGCTCACTAACTTCACACACCATCAGGCTTCCAAGCAGCTCTCAAAGAAACTCAGTTTGCACACTCTATGCTTAGTGCCCTTTGTGTGGTTAGGACTGAAATGAAGCTTGGTCAGCATCCCACACAAACGAATGCTCCACATGCGGGTTTCACATGTCACCAACTCCACATTCACAGGCAACTTCAGCGCCACAGCCGTTTTCAGATAGCCCTCAATGCAAAGGCTCTAGACGCAAATATTGGTGTGAGAGCTAATTCAATCAAGGAAACACTGCATGTTGGTGAAGGGCATATTGAAGAAGGATCAGCCGAGTGGTTCTTGTGGGAGAACAACTCCATTTGGCTCACTAACTTCACACACCCTCAGGCTTCCAAGCAGGTCTCAAGGAAACTCAGTTTTCACACTCTATGTTTAGTGCCCTTTGAATGCATTATCTAGGAATGAACCTGGTAGAGCATCCCACACAAACGAATGCTCCACATGCGGGTTTCACATGCCACCAACTCCACATTCACAGGCAACTTCAGCGCCACAGCCGTTTTCAGATAGCCCTCAATGCAAAGGCTCTAGACGCAAATATTGGTGTGAGAGCTAATCCAATCAAGAAAACACTGCATGTTGGTGAAGGGCATATTGAAGCAGGATCAGCCGAGTGGTTCTTGTGGGAGAACAACTCCATTTGGCTCACTAACTTCACACACCATCAGGCTTCCAAGCAGCTCTCAAGGAAACTCAGTTTTCACACTCTATGCTTAGTGCTCTTTGTGTGCCTAGGACTGAAATGAAGCTTGGTGAGCATCCCACACAAACGAATGCTCCACATGCGGGTTTCACATGCCACCAACTCCACATTCACAGGCAACTTCAGCGCCACAGCCGTTTTCAGATAGCCCTCAATGCAAAGGCTCTAGACGCAAATATTGGTGTGAGAGCTAATTCAATCAAGGAAACACTGCATGTTGGTGAAGGGCATATTGAAGAAGGATCAGCCGAGTGGTTCTTGTGGGAGAACAACTCCATTTGGCTCACTAACTTCACACACCATCAGGCTTCCAAGCAGGTCTCAAGGAAACTCAGTTTTCACACTCTATGTTTAGTGCCCTTTGAATGCATTATCTAGGAATGAACCTGGTAGAGCATCCCACACAAACGAATGTTCCACATGCGGGTTTCACATGCCACCAACTCCACATTCACAGGCAACTTCAGCGCCACAGCCGTTTTCAGATAGCCCTCAATGCAAAGGCTCTAGACGCAAATATTGGTGTGAGAGCTAATTCAATCAAGAAAACACTGCATGTTGGTGAAGGGCATATTGAAGCAGGATCAGCCGAGTGGTTCTTGTGGGAGAACAACTCCATTTGGCTCACTAACTTCACACACCATCAGGCTTCCAAGCAGCTCTCAAGGAAACTCAGTTTTCACACTCTATGCTTAGTGCTCTTTGTGTGCCTAGGACTGAAATGAAGCTTGGTGAGCATCCCACACAAACGAATGCTCCACATGCGGGTTTCACATGCCACCAACTCCACATTCACAGGCAACTTCAGCGCCACAGCCGTTTTCAGATAGCCCTCAATGCAAAGGCTCTAGACGCAAATATTGGTGTGAGAGCTAATTCAATCAAGGAAACACTGCATGTTGGTGAAGGGCATATTGAAGAAGGATCAGCCGAGTGGTTCTTGTGGGAGAACAACTCCATTTGGCTCACTAACTTCACACACCATCAGGCTTCCAAGCAGCTCTCAAGGAAACTCAGTTTTCACACTCTATGCTTAGTGCTCTTTGTGTGCCTAGGACTGAAATGAAGCTTGGTGAGCATCCCACACAAACGAATGCTCCACATGCGGGTTTCACATGTCACCAACTCCACATTCACAGGCAACTTCAGCGCCACAGCCGTTTTCAGATAGCCCTCAATGCAAAGGCTCTAGACGCAAATATTGGTGTGAGAGCTAATTCAATCAAGGAAACACTGCATGTTGGTGAAGGGCATATTGAAGAAGGATCAGCCGAGTGGTTCTTGTGGGAGAACAACTCCATTTGGCTCACTAACTTCACACACCATCAGGCTTCCAAGCAGGTCTCAAGGAAACTCAGTTTTCACACTCTATGTTTAGTGCCCTTTGAATGCATTATCTAGGAATGAACCTGGTAGAGCATCCCACACAAACGAATGTTCCACATGCGGGTTTCACATGCCACCAACTCCACATTCACAGGCAACTTCAGCGCCACAGCCGTTTTCAGATAGCCCTCAATGCAAAGGCTCTAGACGCAAATATTGGTGTGAGAGCTAATTCAATCAAGAAAACACTGCATGTTGGTGAAGGGCATATTGAAGCAGGATCAGCCGAGTGGTTCTTGTGGGAGAACAACTCCATTTGGCTCACTAACTTCACACACCATCAGGCTTCCAAGCAGCTCTCAAGGAAACTCAGTTTTCACACTCTATGCTTAGTGCTCTTTGTGTGCCTAGGACTGAAATGAAGCTTGGTGAGCATCCCACACAAACGAATGCTCCACATGCGGGTTTCACATGCCACCAACTCCACATTCACAGGCAACTTCAGCGCCACAGCCGTTTTCAGATAGCCCTCAATGCAAAGGCTCTAGACGCAAATATTGGTGTGAGAGCTAATTCAATCAAGGAAACACTGCATGTTGGTGAAGGGCATATTGAAGAAGGATCAGCCGAGTGGTTCTTGTGGGAGAACAACTCCATTTGGCTCACTAACTTCACACACCATCAGGCTTCCAAGCAGCTCTCAAGGAAACTCAGTTTTCACACTCTATGCTTAGTGCTCTTTGTGTGCCTAGGACTGAAATGAACCTGGTAGAGCATCCCACACAAACGAATGCTCCACATGCGGGTTTCACATGCCACCAACTCCACATTCACAGGCAACTTCAGCGCCACAGCCGTTTTCAGATAGCCCTCAATGCAAAGGCTCTAGACGCAAATATTGGTGTGAGAGCTAATTCAATCAAGGAAACACTGCATGTTGGTGAAGGGCATATTGAAGAAGGATCAGCCCAGTGGTTCTTGTGGGAGAACAACTCCATTTGGCTCACTAACTTCACACACCATCAGGCTTCCAAGCAGCTCTCAAGGAAACTCAGTTTTCACACTCTATGCTTAGTGCCCTTTGAGTGCATTATCTAGGAATGAACCTGGTAGAGCATCCCACACAAACGAATGCTCCACATGCGGGTTTCACATGCCACCAACTCCACATTCACAGGCAACTTCAGCGCCACAGCCGTTTTCAGATAGCCCTCAATGCAAAGGCTCTAGACGCAAATATTGGTGTGAGAGCTAATTCAATCAAGGAAACACTGCATGTTGGTGAAGAGCATATTGAAGAAGGATCAGCCGAGTGGTTCTTGTGGGAGAACAACTCCATTTGGCTCACTAACTTCACACACCATCAGGCTTCCAAGCAGCTCTCAAGGAAACTCAGTTTTCACACTCTATGCTTAGTGCTCTTTGTGTGCCTAGGACTGAAATGAAGCTTGGTGAGCATCCCACACAAACGAATGCTCCACATGCGGGTTTCACATGCCACCAAATCCACATTCACAGGCAACTTCAGCGCCACAGCCGTTTTCAGATAGCCCTCAATGCAAAGGCTCTAGACGCAAATATTGGTGTGAGAGCTAATTCAATCAAGGAAACACTGCATGTTGGTGAAGGGCATATTGAAGAAGGATCAGCCGAGTGGTTCTTGTGGGAGAACAACTCCATTTGGCTCACTAACTTCACTCACCATCAGGCTTCCAAGCAGGTCTCAAGGAAACTCAGTTTTCACACTCTATGTTTAGTGCCCTTTGAATGCATTATCTAGGAATGAACCTGGTAGAGCATCCCACACAAACGAATGTTCCACATGCGGGTTTCACATGCCACCAACTCCACATTCACAGGTAACTTCAGCGCCACAGCCGTTTTCAGATAGCCCTCAATGCAAAGGCTCTAGACGCAAATATTGGTGTGAGAGCTAATTCAATCAAGGAAACACTGCATGTTGGTGAAGGGCATATTGAAGAAGGATCAGCCGAGTGGTTCTTGTGGGAGAACAACTCCATTTGGCTCACTAACTTCACACACCATCAGGCTTCCAAGCAGCTCTCAAGGAAACTCAGTTTTCACACTCTATGCTTAGTGCGATTTGTATGGCTAGGACTGAAATGAACCTGGTAGAGCATCCCACACAAACGAATGCTCCACATGCGGGTTTCACATGCCACCAACTCCACATTCACAGGCAACTTCAGCGCCACAGCCGTTTTCAGATAGCCCTCAATGCAAAGGCTCTAGACGCAAATATTGGTGTGAGAGCTAATTCAATCAAGGAAACACTGCATGTTGGTGAAGGGCATATTGAAGAAGGATCAGCCGAGTGGTTCTTGTGGGAGAACAACTCCATTTGGATCACTACCTTCACACACCATCAGGCTTCCAAGCAGCTCTCAAGGAAACTCAGTTTTCACACTCTATGCTTAGTGCCCTTTGTATGGCTAGGACTGAAATGAACCTGCTAGAGCATCCCACACAAACGAATGCTCCACATGCGGGTTTCACATGCCACCAACTCCACATTCACAGGTAACTTCAGCGCCACAGCCGTTTTCAGATAGCCCTCAATGCAAAGGCTCTAGACGCAAATATTGGTGTGAGAGCTAATTCAATCAAGGAAACACTGCATGTTGGTGAAGGGCATATTGAAGAAGGATCAGCCGAGTGGTTCTTGTGGGAGAACAACTCCATTTGGCTCACTAACTTCACACACCATCAGGCTTCCAAGCAGCTCTCAAGGAAACTCAGTTTTCACACTCTATGCTTAGTGCTCTTTGTGTGCCTAGGACTGAAATGAAGCTTGGTGAGCATCCCACACAAACGAATGCTCCACATGCGGGTTTCACATGCCACCAACTCCACATTCACAGGCAACTTCAGCGCCACAGCCGTTTTCAGATAGCCCTCAATGCAAAGGCTCTAGACGCAAATATTGGTGTGAGAGCAAATTCAATCAAGGAAACACTGCATGTTGGTGAAGGGCATATTGAAGAAGGATCAGCCGAGTGGTTCTTGTGGGAGAACAACTCCATTTGGCTCACTAACTTCACACACCATCAGGCTTCCAAGCAGCTCTCAAGGAAACTCAGTTTTCACACTCTATGCTTAGTGCCCTTTGAGTGCATTATCTAGGAATGATCCTGGTAGAGCATCCCACACAAACGAATGCTCCACATGCGGGTTTCACATGCCACCAACTCCACATTCACAGGCAACTTCAGCGCCACAGCCGTTTTCAGATAGCCCTCAATGCAAAGGCTCTAGACGCAAATATTGGTGTGAGAGCTAATTCAATCAAGGAAACACTGCATGTTGGTGAAGGGCATATTGAAGAAGGATCAGCCGAGTGGTTCTTGTGGGAGAACAACTCCATTTGGCTCACTAACTTCACACACCATCAGGCTTCCAAGCAGCTCTCAAGGAAACTCAGTTTTCACACTCTATGCTTAGTGCTCTTTGTGTGATTAGGACTGAAATGAAGCTTGGTGAGCATCCCACACAAACGAATGCTCCACATGCGGGTTTCACATGCCACCAACTCCACATTCACAGGCAACTTCAGCGCCACAGCCGTTTTCAGATAGCCCTCAATGCAAAGGCTCTAGACGCAAATATTGGTGTGAGAGCTAATTCAATCAAGGAAACACTGCATGTTGGTGAAGGGCATATTGAAGAAGGATCAGTCGAGTGGTTCTTGTCGGAGAACAACTCCATTTGGCTCACTAACTTCACACACCATCAGGCTTCCAAGCAGCTCTCAAGAAAACTCAGTTTTCACACTCTATGCTTAGTGCCCTTTGAGTGCATTATCTAGGAATGAACCTGGTAGAGCATCCCACACAAACGAATGCTCCACATGCGGGTTTCACATGCCACCAACTCCACATTCACAGGCAACTTCAGCGCCACAGCCGTTTTCAGATAGCCCTCAATGCAAAGGCTCTAGGCGCTAATATTGGTGTGAGAGCTAATTCAATCAAGGAAACACTGCATGTTGGTGAAGGGCATATTGAAGAAGGATCAGCCGAGTGGTTCTTGTGGGAGAACAACTCCATTTGGCTCACTAACTTCACACACCATCAGGCTTCCAAGCAGCTCTCAAGGAAACTCAGTTTTCACACTCTATGCTTAGTGCTCTTTGTGTGATTAGGACTGAAATGAAGCTTGGTGAGCATCCCACACAAACGAATGCTCCACATGCGGGTTTCACATGCCACCAACTCCACATTCACAGGCAACTTCAGCGCCACAGCCGTTTTCAGATAGCCCTCAATGCAAAGGCTCTAGACGCAAATATTGGTGTGAGAGCTAATTCAATCAAGGAAACACTGCATGTTGGTGAAGGGCATATTGAAGAAGGATCAGTCGAGTGGTTCTTGTCGGAGAACAACTCCATTTGGCTCACTAACTTCACACACCATCAGGCTTCCAAGCAGCTCTCAAGGAAACTCAGTTTTCACACTCTATGCTTAGTGCCCTTTGAGTGCATTATCTAGGAATGAACCTGGTAGAGCATCCCACACAAACGAATGCTCCACATGCGGGTTTCACATGCCACCAACTCCACATTCACAGGCAACTTCAGCGCCACAGCCGTTTTCAGATAGCCCTCAATGCAAAGGCTCTAGACGCTAATATTGGTGTGAGAGCTAATTCAATCAAGGAAACACTGCATGTTGGTGAAGGGCATATTGAAGAAGGATCAGCCGAGTGGTTCTTGTGGGAGAACAACTCCATTTGGCTCACTAACTTCACACACCATCAGGCTTCCAAGCAGCTCTCAAGGAAACTCAGTTTTCACACTCTATGCTTAGTGCTCTTTGTGTGATTAGGACTGAAATGAAGCTTGGTCAGCATCCCACACAAACGAATGCTCCACATGCGGGTTTCACATGCCACCAACTCCACATTCACAGGCAACTTCAGCGCCACAGCCGTTTTCAGATAGCCCTCAATGCAAAGGCTCTAGACGCAAATATTGGTGTGAGAGCTAATTCAATCAAGGAAACACTGCATGTTGGTGAAGGGCATATTGAAGAAGGATCAGTCGAGTGGTTCTTGTCGGAGAACAACTCCATTTGGCTCACTAACTTCACACACCATCAGGCTTCCAAGCAGCTCTCAAGAAAACTCAGTTTTCACACTCTATGCTTAGTGCCCTTTGAGTGCATTATCTAGGAATGAACCTGGTAGAGCATCCCACACAAACGAATGCTCCACATGCGGGTTTGACATGCCACCAACTCCACATTCACAGGCAACTTCAGCGCCACAGCCGTTTTCAGATAGCCCTCAATGCAAAGGCTCTAGACGCAAATATTGGTGTGAGAGCTAATTCAATCAAGGAAACACTGCATGTTGGTGAAGGGCATATTGAAGAAGGATCAGTCGAGTGGTTCTTGTGGGAGAACAACTCCATTTGGCTCACTAACGTCACACACCATCAGGCTTCCAAGCAGCTCTCAAGGAAACTCAGTTTTCACACTCTATGCTTAGTGCCCTTTGTATGGCTAGGACTGAAATGAACCTGGTAGAGCATCCCACACAAACGAATGCTCCACATGCGGGTTTCACATGCCACCAACTCCACATTCACAGGCAACTTCAGCGCCACAGCCGTTTTCAGATAGCCCTCAATGCAACGGCTCTAGACGCAAATATTGGTGTGAGAGCTAATTCAATCAAGGAAACACTGCATGTTGGTGAAGAGCATATTGAAGAAGGATCAGCCGAGTGGTTCTTGTGGGAGAACAACTCCATTTGGCTCACTAACTTCACACACCATCAGGCTTCCAAGCAGCTCTCAAGGAAACTCAGTTTTCACACTCTATGCTTAGTGCCCTTTGAGTGCATTATCTAGGAATGAACCTGGTAGAGCATCCCACACAAACGAATGCTCCACATGCGGGTTTCACATGCCACCAACTCCACATTCACAGGCAACTTCAGCGCCACAGCCGTTTTCAGATAGCCCTCAATGCAAAGGCTCTAGACGCAAATATTGGTGTGAGAGCTAATTCAATCAAGGAAACACTGCATGTTGGTGAAGGGCATATTGAAGAAGGATCAGCCGAGTGGTTCTTGTGGAAGAACAACTCCATTTGGCTCACTAACTTCACACACCATCAGGCTTCCAAGCAGCTCTCAAGAAAACTCAGTTTTCACACTCTATGCTTAGTGCCCTTTGTATGGCTAGGACTGTAATGAACCTGGTAGAGCATCCCACACAAACAAATGCTCCACATGCGGGTTTCACATGCCACCAACTCCACATTCACAGGCAACTTCAGCGCCATAGCCGTTTTCAGATAGCCCTCAATGCAAAGGCTCTAGACGCAAATATTGGTGTGAGAGCTAATACAATCAAGGAAACACTGCATGTTGGTGAAGGGCATATTGAAGAAGGATCAGCCGAGTGGTTCTTGTGGGAGAACAACTCCATTTGGCTCACTAACTTAACACACCATCAGGCTTCCAAGCAGCTCTCAAGGAAACTCAGTTTTCACACTCTATGCTTAGTGCCCTTTGAGTGCATTATCTAGGAATGAACCTGGTAGAGCATCCCACACAAACGAATGCTCCACATGCGGGTTTCACATGCCACCAACTCCACATTCACAGGCAACTTCAGTGCCACAGCCGTTTTCAGATAGCCCTCAATGCAAAGGCTCTAGACGCAAATATTGGTGTGAGAGCTAATTCAATCAAGGAAACACTGCATGTTGGTGAAGGGCATATTGAAGAAGGATCAGCCGAGTGGTTCTTGTGGAAGAACAACTCCATTTGGCTCACTAACTTCACACACCATCAGGCTTCCAAGCAGCTCTCAAGGAAACTCAGTTTTCACACTCTATGCTTAGTGCCCTTTGTATGGCTAGGACTGTAATGAACCTGGTAGAGCATCCCACACAAACAAATGCTCCACATGCGGGTTTCACATGCCACCAACTCCACATTCACAGGCAACTTCAGCGCCATAGCCGTTTTCAGATAGCCCTCAATGCAAAGGCTCTAGACGCAAATATTGGTGTGAGAGCTAATACAATCAAGGAAACACTGCATGTTGGTGAAGGGCATATTGAAGAAGGATCAGCCGAGTGGTTCTTGTGGGAGAACAACTCCATTTGGCTCACTAACTTAACACACCATCAGGCTTCCAAGCAGCTCTCAAGGAAACTCAGTTTTCACACTCTATGCTTAGTGCCCTTTGTATGGCTAGGACTGTAATGAACCTGGTAGAGCATCCCACACAAACAAATGCTCCACATGCGGGTTTCACATGCCACCAACTCCACATTCACAGGCAACTTCAGCGCCATAGCCGTTTTCAGATAGCCCTCAATGCAAAGGCTCTAGACGCAAATATTGGTGTGAGAGCTAATACAATCAAGGAAACACTGCATGTTGGTGAAGGGCATATTGAAGAAGGATCAGCCGAGTGGTTCTTGTGGGAGAACAACTCCATTTGGCTCACTAACTTAACACACCATCAGGCTTCCAAGCAGCTCTCAAGGAAACTCAGTTTTCACACTCTATGCTTAGTGCCCTTTGAGTGCATTATCTAGGAATGAACCTGGTAGAGCATCCCACACAAACGAATGCTCCACATGCGGGTTTCACATGCCACCAACTCCACATTCACAGGCAACTTCAGCGCCACAGCCGTTTTCAGATAGCCCTCAATGCAAAGGCTCTAGACGCAAATATTGGTGTGAGAGCTAATTCAATCAAGGAAACACTGCATGTTGGTGAAGGGCATATTGAAGAAGGATCAGCCGAGTGGTTCTTGTGGAAGAACAACTCCATTTGGCTCACTAACTTCACACACCATCAGGCTTCCAAGCAGCTCTCAAGGAAACTCAGTTTTCACACTCTATGCTTAGTGCCCTTTGTATGGCTAGGACTGTAATGAACCTGGTAGAGCATCCCACACAAACAAATGCTCCACATGCGGGTTTCACATGCCACCAACTCCACATTCACAGGCAACTTCAGCGCCATAGCCGTTTTCAGATAGCCCTCAATGCAAAGGCTCTAGACGCAAATATTGGTGTGAGAGCTAATACAATCAAGGAAACACTGCATGTTGGTGAAGGGCATATTGAAGAAGGATCAGCCGAGTGGTTCTTGTGGGAGAACAACTCCATTTGGCTCACTAACTTAACACACCATCAGGCTTCCAAGCAGCTCTCAAGGAAACTCAGTTTTCACACTCTATGCTTAGTGCCCTTTGAGTGCATTATCTAGGAATGAACCTGGTAGAGCATCCCACACAAACGAATGCTCCACATGCGGGTTTCACATGCCACCAACTCCACATTCACAGGCAACTTCAGCGCCACAGCCGTTTTCAGATAGCCCTCAATGCAAAGGCTCTAGACGCAAATATTGGTGTGAGAGCTAATTCAATCAAGGAAACATTGCATGTTGGTGAAGAGCATATTGAAGAAGGATCAGCCGAGTGGTTCTTGTGGGAGAACAACTCCATTTGGCTCACTAACTTCACACACCATCAGGCTTCCAAGCAGCTCTCAAGGAAACTCAGTTTTCACACTCTATGCTTAGTGCCCTTTGTATGGCTAGGACTGAAATGAACCTGGTAGAGCATCCCACACAAACGAATGCTCCACATGCGGGTTTCACATGCCACCAACTCCACATTCACAGGCAACTTCAGCGCCACAGCCGTTTTCAGATAGCCCTCAATGCAAAGGCTCTAGACGCAAATATTGGTGTGAGAGCTAATTCAATCAAGGAAACACTGCATGTTGGTGAAGGGCATATTGAAGAAGGATCAGCCGAGTGGTTCTTGTGGGAGAACAACTCCATTTGGCTCACTAACTTCACACACCATCAGGCTTCCAAGCAGCTCTCAAGGAAACTCAGTTTTCACACTCTATGTTTAGTGCCCATTGAATGCATTATCTAGGAATGAACCTGGTAGAGCATCCCACACAAACGAATGCTCCACATGCGGGTTTCACATCCACCAAATCCACATACACAGGCAACTTCAGCGCCACAGCCGTTTTCAGATAGCCCTCAATGCAAAGGCTCTAGACGCAAATATTGGTGTGAGAGCTAATTCAATCAAGGAAACACTGCATGTTGGTGAAGGGCATATTGAAGAAGGATCAGCCGAGTGGTTCTTGTGGGAGAACAACTCCATTTGGCTCACTAACTTCACACACCATCAGGCTTCCAAGCAGCTCTCAAGGAAACTCAGTTTTCACACTCTATGCTTAGTGCTCTTTGTGTGCCTAGGACTGAAATGAACCTGGTAGAGCATCCCACACAAACGAATGCTCCACATGCGGGTTTCACATGCCACCAACTCCACATTCACAGGCAACTTCAGCGCCACAGCCGTTTTCAGATAGCACTCAATGCAAAGGCTCTAGACGCAAATACTGGTGTGAGAGCTAATTCAATCAAGGAAACACTGCATGTTGGTGAAGTGCATATTGAAGAAGGATCAGTCGAGTGGTTCTTGTGGGAGAACAACTCCATTTGGCTCACTAACTTCACACACCATCAGGCTTCCAAGCAGCTCTCAAGGAAACTCAGTTTTCACACTCTATGCTTAGTGCCCTTTGTATGGCTAGGACTGAAATGAACCTGGTAGAGCATCCCACACAAACGAATGCTCCACATGCGGGTTTCACATGCCACCAACTCCACATTCACAGGCAACTTCAGCGCCACAGCCGTTTTCAGATAGCCCTCAATGCAAAGGCTCTAGACGCAAATATTGGTGTGAGAGCTAATTCAATCAAGGAAACACTGCATGTTGGTGAAGGGCATATTGAAGAAGGATCAGCCGAGTGGTTCTTGTGGGAGAACAACTCCATTTGGCTCACTAACTTCACACACCATCAGGCTTCCAAGCAGCTCTCAAGGAAACTCAGTTTTCACACTCTATGTTTAGTGCCCATTGAATGCATTATCTAGGAATGAACCTGGTAGAGCATCCCACACAAACGAATGCTCCACATGCGGGTTTCACATCCACCAAATCCACATACACAGGCAACTTCAGCGCCACAGCCGTTTTCAGATAGCCCTCAATGCAAAGGCTCTAGACGCAAATATTGGTGTGAGAGCTAATTCAATCAAGGAAACACTGCATGTTGGTGAAGGGCATATTGAAGAAGGATCAGCCGAGTGGTTCTTGTGGGAGAACAACTCCATTTGGCTCACTAACTTCACACACCATCAGGCTTCCAAGCAGCTCTCAAGGAAACTCAGTTTTCACACTCTATGCTTAGTGCTCTTTGTGTGCCTAGGACTGAAATGAACCTGGTAGAGCATCCCACACAAACGAATGCTCCACATGCGGGTTTCACATGCCACCAACTCCACATTCACAGGCAACTTCAGCGCCACAGCCGTTTTCAGATAGCACTCAATGCAAAGGCTCTAGACGCAAATACTGGTGTGAGAGCTAATTCAATCAAGGAAACACTGCATGTTGGTGAAGTGCATATTAAAGAAGGATCAGTCGAGTGGTTCTTGTGGGAGAACAACTCCATTTGGCTCACTAACTTCACACACCATCAGGCTTCCAAGCAGCTCTCAAGGAAACTCAGTTTTCACACTCTATGCTTAGTGCCCTTTGTATGGCTAGGACTGAAATGAACCTGGTAGAGCATCCCACACAAACGAATGCTCCACATGCGGGTTTCACATGCCACCTACTCCACATTCACAGGCAACTTCAGCGCCACAGCCGTTTTCAGATAGCCCTCAATGCAAAGGCTCTAGACGCAAATATTGGTGTGAGAGCTAATTCAATCAAGGAAACACTGCATGTTGGTGAAGGGCATATTGAAGAAGGATCAGCCGAGTGGTTCTTGTGGGAGAACAACTCCATTTGGCTCACTACCTTCACACACCATCAGGCTTCCAAGCAGCTCTCAAGGAAACTCAGTTTTCACACTCTATGCTTAGTGCTCTTTGTGTGCTTAGGACTGAAATGAAGCTTGGTCAGCATCCCACACAAACGAATGCTCCACATGCGGGTTTCACATGCCACCAACTCCACATTCACAGGCAACTTCAGCGCCACAGCCGTTTTCAGATAGCCCTCAATGCAAAGGCTCTAGACGCAAATATTGGTGTGAGAGCTAATTCAATCAAGGAAACACTGCATGTTGGTGAAGGGCATATTGAAGAAGGATCAGCCGAGTGGTTCTTGTGGGAGAACAACTCCATTTGGCTCACTAACTTCACACACCATCAGGCTTCCAAGCAGCTCTCAAGGAAACTCAGTTTTCACACTCTATGCTTAGTGCCCTTTGAGTGCATTATCTAGGAATGAACTTGGTAGAGCATCCCACACAAACGAATGCTCCACATGCGGGTTTCACATACCACCAACTCCACATTCACAGGCAACTTCAGCGCCACAGCCGTTTTCAGATAGCCCTCAATGCAAAGGCTCTAGACGCAAATATTGGTGTGAGAGCTAATTCAATCAAGGAAACACTGCATGTTGGTGAAGGGCATATTGAAGCAGGATCAGCCGAGTGGTTCTTGTGGGAGAACAACTCCATTTGGCTCACTAACTTCACACACCATCAGGCTTCCAAGCAGCTCTCAAGGAAACTCAGTTTTCACACTCTATGCTTAGTGCTCTTTGTGTGCTTAGGACTGAAATGAAGCTTGGTCAGCATCCCACACAAACGAATGCTCCACATGCGGGTTTCACATGCCACCAACTCCACATTCACAGGCAACTTCAGCGCCACAGCCGTTTTCAGATAGCCCTCAATGCAAAGGCTCTAGACGCAAATATTGGTGTGAGAGCTAATTCAATCAAGGAAACACTGCATGTTGGTGAAGGGCATATGGAAGAAGGATCAGCCGAGTGGTTCTTGTGGGAGAACAACTCCATTTGGCTCACTAACTTCACACACCATCAGGCTTCCAAGCAGCTCTCAAGGAAACTCAGTTTTCACACTCTATGCTTAGTGCTCTTTGTGTGCCTAGGACCGAAATGAACCTGGTAGAGCATCCCACACAAACGAATGCTCCACATGCGGGTTTCACATGCCACCAACTCCACATTGACAGGCAACTTCAGCGCCACAGCCGTTTTCAGATAGCCCTCAATGCAAAGGCTCTAGACGCAAATATTGGTGTGAGAGCTAATTCAATCAAGGAAACACTGCATGTTGGTGAAGGGCATATTGAAGAAGGATCAGTCGAGTGGTTCTTGTGGGAGAACAACTCCATTTGGCTCACTAACTTCACACACCATCAGGCTTCCAAGCAGCTCTCAAGGAAACTCAGTTTTCACACTCTATGCTTAGTGCCCTTTGTATGGCTAGGACTGAAATGAACCTGGTAGAGCATCCCACACAAACGAATGCTCCACATGCGGGTTTCACATGCCACCAACTCCACATTCACAGGCAACTTCAGCGCCACAGCCGTTTTCAGATAGCCCTCAATGCAAAGGCTCTAGACGCAAATATTGGTGTGAGAGCTAATTCAATCAAGGAAACACTGCATGTTGGTGAAGGGCATATTGAAGAAGGATCAGCCGAGTGGTTCTTGTGGGAGAACAACTCCATTTGGCTCACTACCTTCACACACCATCAGGCTTCCAAGCAGCTCTCAAGGAAACTCAGTTTTCACACTCTATGCTTAGTGCTCTTTGTGTGCTTAGGAATGAAATGAAGCTTGGTGAGCATCCCACACAAACGAATGCTCCACATGCGGGTTTCACATGCCACCAACTCCACATTCACAGGCAACTTCAGCGCCACAGCCGTTTTCAGATAGCCCTCAATGCAAAGGCTCTAGACGCAAATATTGGTGTGAGAGCTAATTCAATCAAGGAAACACTGCATGTTGGTGAAGGGCATATTGAAGAAGGATCAGCCGAGTGGTTCTTGTGGGAGAACAACTCCATTTGGCTCACTAACATCACACACCATCAGGCTTCCAAGCAGCTCTCAAGGAAACTCAGTTTTCACACTCTATGCTTAGTGCCCTTTGTATGGCTAGGACTGAAATGAACCTGGTAGAGCATCCCACACAAACGAATGCTCCACATGCGGGTTTCACATGCCACCAACTCCACATTCACAGGCAACTTCAGCGCCACAGCCGTTTTCAGATAGCCCTCAATGCAACGGCTCTAGACGCAAATATTGGTGTGAGAGCTAATTCAATCAAGGAAACACTGCATGTTGGTGAAGAGCATATTGAAGAAGGATCAGCCGAGTGGTTCTTGTGGGAGAACAACTCCATTTGGCTCACTAACTTCACACACCATCAGGCTTCCAAGCAGCTCTCAAGGAAACTCAGTTTTCACACTCTATGCTTAGTGCCCTTTGAGTGCATTATCTAGGAATGAACCTGGTAGAGCATCCCACACAAACGAATGCTCCACATGCGGGTTTCACATGCCACCAACTCCACATTCACAGTCAACTTCAGCGCCACAGCCGTTTTCAGATAGCCCTCAATGCAAAGGCTCTAGACGCAAATATTGGTGTGAGAGCTAATTCAATCAAGGAAACACTGCATGTTGGTGAAGGGCATATTGAAGCAGGATCAGCCGAGTGGTTCTTGTGGAAGAACAACTCCATTTGGCTCACTAACTTCACACACCATCAGGCTTCCAAGCAGCTCTCAAGGAAACTCAGTTTTCACACTCTATGCTTAGTGCCCTTTGTATGGCTAGGACTGTAATGAACCTGGTAGAGCATCCCACACAAACAAATGCTCCACATGCGGGTTTCACATGCCACCAACTCCACATTCACAGGCAACTTCAGCGCCATAGCCGTTTTCAGATAGCCCTCAATGCAAAGGCTCTAGACGCAAATATTGGTGTGAGAGCTAATACAATCAAGGAAACACTGCATGTTGGTGAAGGGCATATTGAAGAAGGATCAGCCGAGTGGTTCTTGTGGGAGAACAACTCCATTTGGCTCACTAACTTAACACACCATCAGGCTTCCAAGCAGCTTTCAAGGAAACTCAGTTTTCACACTCTATGCTTAGTGCCCTTTGAGTGCATTATCTAGGAATGAACCTGGTAAAGCATCCCACACAAACGAATGCTCCACATGCGGGTTTCACATGCCACCAACTCCACATTCACAGGCAACTTCAGCGCCACAGCCGTTTTCAGATAGCCCTCAATGCAAAGGCTCTAGACGCAAATATTGGTGTGAGAGCTAATTCAATCAAGGAAACATTGCATGTTGGTGAAGAGCATATTGAAGAAGGATCAGCCGAGTGGTTCTTGTGGGAGAACAACTCCATTTGGCTCACTAACTTCACACACCATCAGGCTTCCAAGCAGCTCTCAAGGAAACTCAGTTTTCACACTCTATGCTTAGTGCCCTTTGTATGGCTAGGACTGAAATGAACCTGGTAGAGCATCCCACACAAACGAGTGCTCCACATGCGGGTTTCACATGCCACCAACTCCACATTCACAGGCAACTTCAGCGCCACAGCCGTTTTCAGATAGCCCTCAATGCAAAGGCTCTAGACGCAAATATTGGTGTGAGAGCTAATTCAATCAAGGAAACACTGCATGTTGGTGAAGGGCATATTGAAGAAGTATCAGCCGAGTGGTTCTTGTGGGAGAACAACTCCATTTGGCTCACTAACTTCACACACCATCAGGCTTCCAAGCAGCTCTCAAGGAAACTCAGTTTTCACACTCTATGTTTAGTGCCCATTGAATGCATTATCTAGGAATGAACCTGGTAGAGCATCCCACACAAACGAATGCTCCACATGCGGGTTTCACATGCCACCAACTCCACATACACAGGCAACTTCAGCGCCACAGCCGTTTTCAGATAGCCCTCAATGCAAAGGCTCTAGACGCAAATATTGGTGTGAGAGCTAATTCAATCAAGGAAACACTGCATGTTGGTGAAGGGCATATTGAAGAAGGATCAGTCGAGTGGTTCTTGTGGGAGAACAACTCCATTTGGCTCACTACCTTCACACACCATCAGGCTTCCAAGCAGCTCTCAAGGAAACTCAGTTTTCACACTCTATGCTTAGTGCCCTTTGAGTGCATTATCTAGGAATGAACTTGGTAGAGCATCCCACACAAACGAATGCTCCACATGCGGGTTTCACATGCCACCAACTCCACATTCACAGGCAACTTCAGCGCCACAGCCGTTTTCAGATAGCCCTCAATGCAAAGGCTCTAGACGCAAATATTGGTGTGAGAGCTAATTCAATCAAGGAAACACTGCATGTTGGTGAAGGGCATATTGAAGAAGGATCAGCCGAGTGGTTCTTGTGGGAGAACAACTCCATTTGGCTCACTACCTTCACACACCATCAGGCTTCCAAGCAGCTCTCAAGGAAACTCAGTTTTCACACTCTATGCTTAGTGCTCTTTGTGTGCTTAGGACTGAAATGAAGCTTGGTCAGCATCCCACACAAACGAATGCTCCACATGCGGGTTTCACATGCCACCAACTCCACATTCACAGGCAACTTCAGCGCCACAGCCGTTTTCAGATAGCCCTCAATGCAAAGGCTCTAGACGCAAATATTGGTGTGAGAGCTAATTCAATCAAGGAAACATTGCATGTTGGTGAAGAGCATATTGAAGAAGGATCAGCCGAGTGGTTCTTGTGGGAGAACAACTCCATTTGGCTCACTAACTTCACACACCATCAGGCTTCCAAGCAGCTCTCAAGGAAACTCAGTTTTCACACTCTATGCTTAGTGCCCTTTGTATGGCTAGGACTGAAATGAACCTGGTAGAGCATCCCACACAAACGAATGCTCCACATGCGGGTTTCACATGCCACCAACTCCACATTCACAGGCAACTTCAGCGCCACAGCCGTTTTCAGATAGCCCTCAATGCAAAGGCTCTAGACGCAAATATTGGTGTGAGAGCTAATTCAATCAAGGAAACACTGCATGTTGGTGAAGGGCATATTGAAGAAGTATCAGCCGAGTGGTTCTTGTGGGAGAACAACTCCATTTGGCTCACTAACTTCACACACCATCAGGCTTCCAAGCAGCTCTCAAGGAAACTCAGTTTTCACACTCTATGTTTAGTGCCCATTGAATGCATTATCTAGGAATGAACCTGGTAGAGCATCCCACACAAACGAATGCTCCACATGCGGGTTTCACATGCCACCAACTCCACATACACAGGCAACTTCAGCGCCACAGCCGTTTTCAGATAGCCCTCAATGCAAAGGCTCTAGACGCAAATATTGGTGTGAGAGCTAATTCAATCAAGGAAACACTGCATGTTGGTGAAGGGCATATTGAAGAAGGATCAGTCGAGTGGTTCTTGTGGGAGAACAACTCCATTTGGCTCACTACCTTCACACACCATCAGGCTTCCAAGCAGCTCTCAAGGAAACTCAGTTTTCACACTCTATGCTTAGTGCCCTTTGAGTGCATTATCTAGGAATGAACTTGGTAGAGCATCCCACACAAACGAATGCTCCACATGCGGGTTTCACATGCCACCAACTCCACATTCACAGGCAACTTCAGCGCCACAGCCGTTTTCAGATAGCCCTCAATGCAAAGGCTCTAGACGCAAATATTGGTGTGAGAGCTAATTCAATCAAGGAAACACTGCATGTTGGTGAAGGGCATATTGAAGAAGGATCAGCCGAGTGGTTCTTGTGGGAGAACAACTCCATTTGGCTCACTACCTTCACACACCATCAGGCTTCCAAGCAGCTCTCAAGGAAACTCAGTTTTCACACTCTATGCTTAGTGCTCTTTGTGTGCTTAGGACTGAAATGAAGCTTGGTCAGCATCCCACACAAACGAATGCTCCACATGCGGGTTTCACATGCCACCAACTCCACATTCACAGGCAACTTCAGCGCCACAGCCGTTTTCAGATAGCCCTCAATGCAAAGGCTCTAGACGCAAATATTGGTGTGAGAGCTAATTCAATCAAGGAAACACTGCATGTTGGTGAAGGGCATATGGAAGAAGGATCAGCCGAGTGGTTCTTGTGGGAGAACAACTCCATTTGGCTCACTAACTTCACACACCATCAGGCTTCCAAGCAGCTCTCAAGGAAACTCAGTTTTCACACTCTATGCTTAGTGCTCTTTGTGTGCCTAGGACTGAAATGAACCTGGTAGAGGCATCCCACACAAACGAATGCTCCACATGCGGGTTTCACATGCCACCAACTCCACATTCACAGGCAACTTCAGCGCCACAGCCGTTTTCAGATAGCCCTCAATGCAAAGGCTCTAGACGCAAATATTGGTGTGAGAGCTAATTCAATCAAGGAAACACTGCATGTTGGTGAAGGGCATATTGAAGAAGGATCAGTCGAGTGGTTCTTGTGGGAGAACAACTCCATTTGGCTCACTAACTTCACACACCCATCAGGCTTCCAAGCAGCTCTCAAGGAAACTCAGTTTTCACACTCTATGCTTAGTGCCCTTTGTATGGCTAGGACTGAAATGAACCTGGTAGAGCATCCCACACAAACGAATGCTCCACATGCGGGTTTCACATGCCACCAACTCCACATTCACAGGCAACTTCAGTGCCACAGCCGTTTTCAGATAGCCCTCAATGCAAAGGCTCTAGACGCAAATATTGGAGTGTGAGAGCTAATTCAATCAAGGAAACACTGCATGTTGGTGAAGGGCATATTGAAGAAGGATCAGCCGAGTGGTTCTTGTGGGAGAACAACTCCATTTGGCTCACTACCTTCACACACCATCAGGCTTCCAAGCAGCTCTCAAGGAAACTCAGTTTTCACACTCTATGCTTAGTGCTCTTTGTGTGCTTAGGACTGAAATGAAGCTTGGTCAGCATCCCACACAAACGAATGCTCCACATGCGGGTTTCACATGCCACCAACTCCACATTCACAGGCAACTTCAGCGCCACAGCCGTTTTCAGATAGCCCTCAATGCAAAGGCTCTAGACGCAAATATTGGGTGTGAGAGCTAATTCAATCAAGGAAACACTGCATGTTGGTGAAGGGCATATTGAAGAAGGATCAGCCGAGTGGTTCTTGTGGGAGAACAACTCCATTTGGCTCACTAACTTCACACACCATCAGGCTTCCAAGCAGCTCTCAAGGAAACTCAGTTTTCACACTCTATGCTTAGTGCCCTTTGAGTGCATTATCTAGGAATGAACTTGGTAGAGCATCCCACACAAACGAATGCTCCACATGCGGGTTTCACATGCCACCAACTCCACATTCACAGGTAACTTCAGCGCCACAGCCGTTTTCAGATAGCCCTCAATGCAAAGGCTCTAGACGCAAATATTGGTGTGAGAGCTAATTCAATCAAGGAAACACTGCATGTTGGTGAAGGGCATATTGAAGAAGGATCAGCCGAGTGGTTCTTGTGGGAGAACAACTCCATTTGGCTCACTAACTTCACACACCATCAGGCTTCCAAGCAGCTATCAAGGAAACTCAGTTTTCACACTCTATGCTTAGTGCCCTTTGTATGGCTAGGACTGAAATGAACCTGGTAGAGCATCCCACACAAACGAATGCTCCACATGCAGGTTTCACATGCCACCAAATCCACATTCACAGGCAACTTCAGCGCCACAGCCGTTTTCAGATACCCCTCAATGCAAAGGCTCTAGACGCAAATATTGGTGTGAGAGCTAATTCAATCAAGGAAACACTGCATGTTGGTGAAGGACATATTGAAGAAGGATCAGCCGAGTGGTTCTTGTGGGAGAACAACTCCATTTGGCTCACTAACTTCACACACCATCAGGCTTCCAAGCAGCTCTCAAAGAAACTCAGTTTGCACACTCTATGCTTAGTGCCCTTTGTGTGGTTAGGACTGAAATGAAGCTTGGTCAGCATCCCACACAAACGAATGCTCCACATGCGGGTTTCACATGCCACCAACTCCACATTCACAGGCAACTTCAGCGCCACAGCCGTTTTCAGATAGCCCTCAATGCAAAGGCTCTAGACGCAAATATTGGTGTGAGAGCTAATTCAATCAAGGAAACACTGCATGTTGGTGAAGGGCATATTGAAGAAGTATCAGCCGAGTGGTTCTTGTGGGAGAACAACTCCATTTGGCTCACTAACTTCACACACCATCAGGCTTCCAAGCAGCTCTCAAAGAAACTCAGTTTGCACACTCTATGCTTAGTGCCCTTTGTGTGGTTAGGACTGAAATGAAGCTTGGTCAGCATCCCACACAAACGAATGCTCCACATGCGGGTTTCACATGTCACCAACTCCACATTCACAGGTAACTTCAGCTCCACAGCCGTTTTCAGATAGCCCTCAATGCAAAGGCTCTAGACGCAAATATTGGTGTGAGAGCTAATTCAATCAAGGAAACACTGCATGTTGGTGAAGGGCATATTGAAGAAGGATCAGCCGAGTGGTTCTTGTGGGAGAACAACTCCATTTGGCTCACTAACTTCACACACCATCAGGCTTCCAAGCAGGTCTCAAGGAAACTCAGTTTTCACACTCTATGCTTAGTGCCCTTTGAATGCATTATCTAGGAATGAACCTGGTAGAGCATCCCACACAAACGAATGTTCCACATGCGGGTTTCACATGCCACCAACTCCACATTCACAGGCAACTTCAGCGCCACAGCCGTTTTCAGATAGCCCTCAATGCAAAGGCTCTAGGCGCAAATATTGGTGTGAGAGCTAATTCAATCAAGGAAACACTGCATGTTGGTGAAGGGCATATTGAAGAAGTATCAGCCGAGTGGTTCTTGTGGGAGAACAACTCCATTTGGCTCACTAACTTCACACACCATCAGGCTTCCAAGCAGCTCTCAAAGAAACTCAGTTTGCACACTCTATGCTTAGTGCCCTTTGTGTGGTTAGGACTGAAATGAAGCTTGGTCAGCATCCCACACAAACGAATGCTCCACATGCGGGTTTCACATGTCACCAACTCCACATTCACAGGTAACTTCAGCGCCACAGCCGTTTTCAGATAGCCCTCAATGCAAAGGCTCTAGACGCAAATATTGGTGTGAGAGCTAATTCAATCAAGGAAACACTGCATGTTGGTGAAGGGCATATTGAAGAAGGATCAGCCGAGTGGTTCTTGTGGGAGAACAACTCCATTTGGCTCACTAACTTCACACACCATCAGGCTTCCAAGCAGCTCTCAAGGAAACTCAGTTTTCACACTCTATGCTTAGTGCCCTTTGAATGCATTATCTAGGAATGAACCTGGTAGAGCATCCCACACAAACGAATGTTCCACATGCGGGTTTCACATGCCACCAACTCCACATTCACAGGCAACTTCAGCGCCACAGCCGTTTTCAGATAGCCCTCAATGCAAAGGCTCTAGGCGCAAATATTGGTGTGAGAGCTAATTCAATCAAGGAAACACTGCATGTTGGTGAAGGGCATATTGAAGAAGGATCAGCCGAGTGGTTCTTGTGGGAGAACAACTCCATTTGGCTCACTAACTTCACACACCATCAGGCTTCCAAGCAGCTCTCAAGGAAACTCAGTTTTCACACTCTATGCTTAGTGCCCTTTGTATGGCTAGGACTGAAATGAACCTGGTAGAGCATCCCACACAAACGAATGCTCCACATGCGGGTTTCACATGCCACCAACTCCACATTCACAGGCAACTTCAGCGCCACAGCCGTTTTCAGATAGCCCTCAATGCAAAGGCTCTAGACGCAAATATTGGTGTGAGAGCTAATTCAATCAAGGAAACACTGCATGTTGGTGAAGGGCATATTGAAGAAGGATCAGCCGAGTGGTTCTTGTGGGAGAACAACTCCATTTGGCTCACTAACTTCACACACCATCAGGCTTCCAAGCAGCTCTCAAAGAAACTCAGTTTGCACACTCTATGCTTAGTGCCCTTTGAGTGGTTAGGACTGAAATGAAGCTTGGTCAGCATCCCCCACAAACGAATGTTCCACATGCGGGTTTCACATGCCACCAACTCCACATTCACAGGCAACTTCAGCGCCACAGCCGTTTTCAGATAGCCCTCAATGCAAAGGCTCTAGGCGCAAATATTGGTGTGAGAGCTAATTCAATCAAGGAAACACTGCATGTTGGTGAAGGGCATATTGAAGAAGGATCAGCCGAGTGGTTCTTGTGGGAGAACAACTCCATTTGGCTCACTAACTTCACACACCATCAGGCTTCCAAGCAGCTCTCAAGGAAACTCAGTTTTCACACTCTATGCTTAGTGCCCTTTGTATGGCTAGGACTGAAATGAACCTGGTAGAGCATCCCACACAAACGAATGCTCCACATGCGGGTTTCACATGCCACCAACTCCACATTCACAGGCAACTTCAGCGCCACAGCCGTTTTCAGATAGCCCTCAATGCAAAGGCTCTAGACGCAAATATTGGTGTGAGAGCTAATTCAATCAAGGAAACACTGCATGTTGGTGAAGGGCATATTGAAGAAGGATCAGCCGAGTGGTTCTTGTGGGAGAACAACTCCATTTGGCTCACTAACTTCACACACCATCAGGCTTCCAAGCAGCTCTCAAAGAAACTCAGTTTGCACACTCTATGCTTAGTGCCCTTTGTGTGGTTAGGACTGAAATGAAGCTTGGTCAGCATCCCACACAAACGAATGCTCCACATGCGGGTTTCACATGCCACCAACTCCACATTCACAGGCAACTTCAGCGCCACAGCCGTTTTCAGATAGCCCTCAATGCAAAGGCTCTAGACGCAAATATTGGTGTGAGAGCTAATTCAATCAAGGAAACACTGCATGTTGGTGAAGGGCATATGGAAGAAGTATCAGCCGAGTGGTTCTTGTGGGAGAACAACTCCATTTGGCTCACTAACTTCACACACCATCAGGCTTCCAAGCAGCTCTCAAAGAAACTCAGTTTGCACACTCTATGCTTAGTGCCCTTTGTGTGGTTAGGACTGAAATGAAGCTTGGTCAGCATCCCACACAAACGAATGCTCCACATGCGGGTTTCACATGCCACCAACTCCACATTCACAGGCAACTTCAGCGCCACAGCCGTTTTCAGATAGCCCTCAATGCAAAGGCTCTAGACGCAAATATTGGTGTGAGAGCTAATTCAATCAAGGAAACACTGCATGTTGGTGAAGGGCATATTGAAGAAGGATCAGCCGAGTGGTTCTTGTGGGAGAACAACTCCATTTGGCTCACTAACTTCACACACCATCAGGCTTCCAAGCAGCTCTCAAGGAAACTCAGTTTTCACACTCTATGCTTAGTGCTCTTTGAATGCATTATCTAGGAATGAACCTGGTAGAGCATCCCACACAAACGAATGTTCCACATGCGGGTTTCACATGCCACCAACTCCACATTCACAGGTAACTTCAGCGCCACAGCCGTTTTCAGATAGCCCTCAATGCAAAGGCTCTAGACGCAAATATTGGTGTGAGAGCTAATTCAATCAAGGAAACACTGCATGTTGGTGAAGGGCATATTGAAGAAGGATCAGCCGAGTGGTTCTTGTGGGAGAACAACTCCATTTGGCTCACTAACTTCACACACCATCAGGCTTCCAAGCAGCTCTCAAGGAAACTCAGTTTTCACACTCTATGCTTAGTGCTCTTTGTGTGCCTAGGACTGAAATGAACCTGGTAGAGCATCCCACACAAACGAATGCTCCACATGCGGGTTTCACATGCCACCAACTCCACATTCACAGGCAACTTCAGTGCCACAGCCGTTTTCAGATAGCCCTCAATGCAAAGGCTCTAGACGCAAATATTGGTGTGAGAGCTAATTCAATCAAGGAAACACTGCATGTTGGTGAAGGGCATATTGAAGAAGGATCAGCCGAGTGGTTCTTGTGGGAGAACAACTCCATTTGGCTCACTAACTTCACACACCATCAGGCTTCCAAGCAGGTCTCAAGGAAACTCAGTTTTCACACTCTATGCTTAGTGCCCTTTGAATGCATTATCTAGGAATGAACCTGGTAGAGCATCCCACACAAACGAATGTTCCACATGCGGGTTTCACATGCCACCAACTCCACATTCACAGGCAACTTCAGCGCCACAGCCGTTTTCAGATAGCCCTCAATGCAAAGGCTCTAGGCGCAAATATTGGTGTGAGAGCTAATTCAATCAAGGAAACACTGCATGTTGGTGAAGGGCATATTGAAGAAGGATCAGCTGAGTGGTTCTTGTGGGAGAACAACTCCATTTGGCTCACTAACTTCACACACCATCAGGCTTCCAAGCAGCTCTCAAGGAAACTCAGGTTTCACACTCTATGCTTAGTGCCCTTTGTATGGCTAGGACTGAAATGAACCTGATAGAGCATCCCACACAAACGAATGCTCCACATGCGGGTTTCACATGCCACCAACTCCACATTCACAGGCAACTTCAGCGCCACAGCCGTTTTCAGATAGCCCTCAATGCAAAGGCTCTAGACGCAAATATTGGTGTGAGAGCTAATTCAATCAAGGAAACACTGCATGTTGGTGAAGGGCATATTGAAGAAGGATCAGCCGAGTGGTTCTTGTGGGAGAACAACTCCATTTGGCTCACTAACTTCACACACCATCAGGCTTCCAAGCAGCTCTCAAGGAAACTCAGTTTGCACACTCTATGCTTAGTGCCCTTTGTGTGGTTAGGACTGAAATGAAGCTTGGTCAGCATCCCACACAAACGAATGCTCCACATGCGGGTTTCACATGCCACCAACTCCACATTCACAGGCAACTTCAGCGCCACAGCCGTTTTCAGATAGCCCTCAATGCAAAGGCTCTAGACGCAAATATTGGTGTGAGAGCTAATTCAATCAAGGAAACACTGCATGTTGGTGAAGGGCATATTGAAGAAGTATCAGCCGAGTGGTTCTTGTGGGAGAACAACTCCATTTGGCTCACTAACTTCACACACCATCAGGCTTCCAAGCAGCTCTCAAAGAAACTCAGTTTGCACACTCTATGCTTAGTGCCCTTTGTGTGGTTAGGACTGAAATGAAGCTTGGTCAGCATCCCACACAAACGAATGCTCCACATGCGGGTTTCACATGCCACCAACTCCACATTCACAGGCAACTTCAGCGCCACAGCCGTTTTCAGATAGCCCTCAATGCAAAGGCTCTAGACGCAAATATTGGTGTGAGAGCTAATTCAATCAAGGAAACACTGCATGTTGGTGAAGGGCATATTGAAGAAGGATCAGCCGAGTGGTTCTTGTGGGAGAACAACTCCATTTGGCTCACTAACTTCACACACCATCAGGCTTCCAAGCAGGTCTCAAGGAAACTCAGTTTTCACACTCTATGTTTAGTGCCCTTTGAATGTATTATCTAGGAATGAACCTGGTAGAGCATCCCACACAAACGAATGTTCCAAATGCGGGTTTCACATGCCACCAACTCCACATTCACAGGCAACTTCAGCGCCACAGCCGTTTTCAGATAGCCCTCAATGCAAAGGCTCTAGGCGCAAATATTGGTGTGAGAGCTAATTCAATCAAGGAAACACTGCATGTTGGTGAAGGGCATATTGAAGAAGGATCAGCCGAGTGGTTCTTGTGGGAGAACAACTCCATTTGGCTCACTAACTTCACACACCATCAGGCTTCCAAGCAGCTCTCAAGGAAACTCAGTTTTCACACTCTATGCTTAGTGCCCTTTGTATGGCTAGGACTGAAATGAACCTGGTAGAGCATCCCACACAAACGAATGCTCCACATGCAGGTTTCACATGCCACCAACTCCACATTCACAGGCAACTTCAGCGCCACAGCCGTTTTCAGATAGCCCTCAATGCAAAGGCTCTAGACGCAAATATTGGTGTGAGAGCTAATTCAATCAAGGAAACACTGCATGTTGGTGAAGGGCATATTGAAGAAGGATCAGCCGAGTGGTTCTTGTGGGAGAACAACTCCATTTGGCTCACTAACTTCACACACCATCAGGCTTCCAAGCAGCTCTCAAAGAAACTCAGTTTGCACACTCTATGCTTAGTGCCCTTTGTGTGGTTAGGACTGAAATGAAGCTTGGTCAGCATCCCACACAAACGAATGCTCCACATGCGGGTTTCACATGCCACCAACTCCACATTCACAGGCAACTTCAGCGCCACAGCCGTTTTCAGATAGCCCTCAATGCAAAGGCTCTAGACGCAAATATTGGTGTGAGAGCTAATTCAATCAAGGAAACACTGCATGTTGGTGAAGGGCATATTGAAGAAGGATCAGCCGAGTGGTTCTTGTGGGAGAACAACTCCGTTTGGCTCACTAACTTCACACACCATCAGGCTTCCAAGCAGCTCTCAAAGAAACTCAGTTTGCACACTCTATGCTTAGTGCCCTTTGTGTGGTTAGGACTGAAATGAAGCTTGGTCAGCATCCCACACAAACGAATGCTCCACATGCGGGTTTCACATGCCACCAACTCCACATTCACAGGCAACTTCAGCGCCACAGCCGTTTTCAGATAGCCCTCAATGCAAAGGCTCTAGACGCAAATATTGGTGTGAGAGCTAATTCAATCAAGGAAACACTGCATGTTGGTGAAGGGCATATTGAAGAAGGATCAGCCGAGTGGTTCTTGTGGGAGAACAACTCCATTTGGCTCACTAACTTCACACACCATCAGGCTTCCAAGCAGGTCTCAAGGAAACTCAGTTTTCACACTCTATGTTTAGTGCCCTTTGAATGCATTATCTAGGAATGAACCTGGTAGAGCATCCCACACAAACGAATGCTCCACATGCGGGTTTCACATGCCACCAACTCCACATTCACAGGCAACTTCAGCGCCACAGCCGTTTTCAGATAGCCCTCAATGCAAAGGCTCTAGACGCAAATATTGGTGTGAGAGCTAATCCAATCAAGGAAACACTGCATGTTGGTGAAGGGCATATTGAAGCAGGATCAGCCGAGTGGTTCTTGTGGGAGAACAACTCCATTTGGCTCACTAACTTCACACACCATCAGGCTTCCAAGCAGCTCTCAAGTAAACTCAGTTTTCACACTCTATGCTTAGTGCTCTTTGTGTGCCTAGGACTGAAATGAACCTTGGTGAGCATCCCACACAAACGAATGCTCCACATGCGGGTTTCACATGCCACCAACTCCACATTCACAGGTAACTTCAGCGCCACAGCCGTTTTCAGATAGCCCTCAATGCAAAGGCTCTAGACGCAAATATTGGTGTGAGAGCTAATTCAATCAAGGAAACACTGCATGTTGGTGAAGGGCATATTGAAGAAGGATCAGCCGAGTGGTTCTTGTGGGAGAACAACTCCATTTGGCTCACTAACTTCACACACCATCAGGCTTCCAAGCAGCTCTCAAGGAAACTCAGTTTTCACACTCTATGCTTAGTGCTCTTTGTGTGCCTAGGACTGAAATGAACCTGGTAGAGCATCCCACACAAACGAATGCTCCACATGCGGGTTTCACATGCCACCAACTCCACATTCACAGGCAACTTCAGTGCCACAGCCGTTTTCAGATAGCCCTCAATGCAAAGGCTCTAGACGCAAATATTGGTGTGAGAGCTAATTCAATCAAGGAAACACTGCATGTTGGTGAAGGGCATATTGAAGAAGGATCAGCCGAGTGGTTCTTGTGGGAGAACAACTCCATTTGGCTCACTAACTTCACACACCATCAGGCTTCCAAGCAGCTCTCAAGGAAACTCAGTTTTCACACTCTATGTTTAATGCCCTTTGAATGCATTATCTAGGAATGAACCTGGTAGAGCATCCCACACAAACGAATGTTCCACATGCGGGTTTCACATGCCACCAACTCCACATTCACAGGCAACTTCAGCGCCACAGCCGTTTTCAGATAGCCCTCAATGCAAAGGCTCTAGACGCAAATATTGGTGTGAGAGCTAATTCAATCAAGGAAACACTGCATGTTGGTGAAGGGCATATTGAAGAAGGATCAGTCGAGTGGTTCTTGTGGGAGAACAACTCCATTTGGCTCACTAACTTCACACACCATCAGGCTTCCAAGCAGCTCTCAAAGAAACTCAGTTTGCACACTCTATGCTTAGTGCCCTTTGTGTGGTTAGGACTGAAATGAAGCTTGGTCAGCATCCCACACAAACGAATGCTCCACATGCGGGTTTCACATGCCACCAACTCCACATTCACAGGCAACTTCAGCGCCACAGCCGTTTTCAGATAGCCCTCAATGCAAAGGCTCTAGACGCAAATATTGGTGTGAGAGCTAATTCAATCAAGGAAACACTGCATGTTGGTGAAGGGCATATTGAAGAAGTATCAGCCGAGTGGTTCTTGTGGGAGAACAACTCCATTTGGCTCACTAACTTCACACACCATCAGGCTTCCAAGCAGCTCTCAAGGAAACTCAGTTTTCACACTCTATGCTTAGTGCCCTTTGAGTGCATTATCTAGGAATGAACCTGGTAGAGCATCCCACACAAACGAATGTTCCACATGCGGGTTTCACATGCCACCAACTCCACATTCACAGGTAACTTCAGCGCCACAGCCGTTTTCAGATAGCCCTCAATGCAAAGGCTCTAGACGCAAATATTGGTGTGAGAGCTAATTCAATCAAGGAAACACTGCATGTTGGTGAAGGGCATATTGAAGAAGGATCAGCCGAGTGGTTCTTGTGGGAGAACAACTCCATTTGGCTCACTAACTTCACACACCATCAGGCTTCCAAGCAGCTCTCAAGGAAACTCAGTTTTCACACTCTATGCTTAGTGCCCTTTGAGTGCATTATCTAGGAATGAACTTGGTAGAGCATCCCACACAAACGAATGCTCCACATGCGGGTTTCACATGCCACCAACTCCACATTCACAGGCAACTTCAGCGCCACAGCCGTTTTCAGATAGCCCTCAATGCAAAGGCTCTAGACGCAAATATTGGTGTGAGAGCTAATTCAATCAAGGAAACACTGCATGTTGGTGAAGGGCATATTGAAGAAGGATCAGCCGAGTGGTTCTTGTGAGAGTACAACTCCATTTGGCTCATTAACTTCACACACCATCAGGCTTCCAAGCAGCTCTCAAGGAAACTCAGTTTTCACACTTTATGCTTAGTGCCCTTTGAGTGCATTATCTAGGAATGAACCTGGTAGAGCATCCCACACAAACGAATGCTCCACATGCGGGTTTCACATGCCACCAACTCCACATTCACAGGCAACTTCAGCGCCACAGCCGTTTTCAGATAGCCCTCAATGCAAAGGCTCTAGACGCAAATATTGGTGTGAGAGCTAATTCAATCAAGGAAACACTGCATGTTGGTGAAGGGCATATTGAAGAAGGATCAGTCGAGTGGTTCTTGTGGGAGAACAACTCCATTTGGCTCACTAACTTCACACACCATCAGGCTTCCAAGCAGCTCTCAAGGAAACTCAGTTTTCACACTCTATGCTTAGTGCCCTTTGAGTGCATTATCTAGGAATGAACTTGGTAGAGCATCCCACACAAACGAATGCTCCACATGCGGGTTTCACATGCCACCAACTCCACATTCACAGGCAACTTCAGCGCCACAGCCGTTTTCAGATAGCCCTCAATGCAAAGGCTCTAGACGCAAATATTGGTGTGAGAGCTAATTCAATCAAGGAAACACTGCATGTTGGTGAAGAGCAGATTGAAGCAGGATCAGCCGAGTGGTTCTTGTGGGAGAACAACTCCATTTGGCTCACTAACTTCACACACCATCAGGCTTCCAAGCAGCTCTCAAGGAAACTCAGTTTTCACACTCTATGCTTAGTGCTCTTTGTGTGCCTAGGACTGAAATGAAGCTTGGTGAGCATCCCACACAAACGAATGCTCCACATGCGGGTTTCACATGCCACCAACTCCACATTCACAGGCAACTTCAGCGCCACAGCCGTTTTCAGATAGCCCTCAATGCAAAGGCTCTAGACGCAAATATTGGTGTGAGAGCTAATTCAATCAAGGAAACACTGCATGTTGGTGAAGGGCATATTGAAGAAGGATCAGCCGAGTGGTTCTTGTGGGAGAACAACTCCATTTGGCTCACTAACTTCACACACCATCAGGCTTCCAAGCAGCTCTCAAGGAAACTCAGTTTTCACACTCTATGCTTAGTGCTCTTTGAATGCATTATCTAGGAATGAACCTGGTAGAGCATCCCACACAAACGAATGTTCCACATGCGGGTTTCACATGCCACCAACTCCACATTCACAGGTAACTTCAGCGCCACAGCCGTTTTCAGATAGCCCTCAATGCAAAGGCTCTAGACGCAAATATTGGTGTGAGAGCTAATTCAATCAAGGAAACACTGCATGTTGGTGAAGGGCATATTGAAGAAGGATCAGCCGAGTGGTTCTTGTGGGAGAACAACTCCATTTGGCTCACTAACTTCACACACCATCAGGCTTCCAAGCAGCTCTCAAGGAAACTCAGTTTTCACACTCTATGCTTAGTGCTCTTTGTGTGCCTAGGACTGAAATGAACCTGGTAGAGCATCCCACACAAACGAATGCTCCACATGCGGGTTTCACATGCCACCAACTCCACATTCACAGGCAACTTCAGTGCCACAGCCGTTTTCAGATAGCCCTCAATGCAAAGGCTCTAGACGCAAATATTGGTGTGAGAGCTAATTCAATCAAGGAAACACTGCATGTTGGTGAAGGGCATATTGAAGAAGGATCAGCCGAGTGGTTCTTGTGGGAGAACAACTCCATTTGGCACACTAACTTCACACACCATCAGGCTTCCAAGCAGGTCTCAAGGAAACTCAGTTTTCACACTCTATGCTTAGTGCCCTTTGAATGCATTATCTAGGAATGAACCTGGTAGAGCATCCCACACAAACGAATGTTCCACATGCGGGTTTCACATGCCACCAACTCCACATTCACAGGCAACTTCAGCGCCACAGCCGTTTTCAGATAGCCCTCAATGCAAAGGCTCTAGGCGCAAATATTGGTGTGAGAGCTAATTCAATCAAGGAAACACTGCATGTTGGTGAAGGGCATATTGAAGAAGGATCAGTCGAGTGGTTCTTGTGGGAGAACAACTCCATTTGGCTCACTAACTTCACACACCATCAGGCTTCCAAGCAGCTCTCAAGGAAACTCAGGTTTCACACTCTATGCTTAGTGCCCTTTGTATGGCTAGGACTGAAATGAACCTGATAGAGCATCCCACACAAACGAATGCTCCACATGCGGGTTTCACATGCCACCAACTCCACATTCACAGGCAACTTCAGCGCCACAGCCGTTTTCAGATAGCCCTCAATGCAAAGGCTCTAGACGCAAATATTGGTGTGAGAGCTAATTCAATCAAGGAAACACTGCATGTTGGTGAAGGGCATATTGAAGAAGGATCAGCCGAGTGGTTCTTGTGGGAGAACAACTCCATTTGGCTCACTAACTTCACACACCATCAGGCTTCCAAGCAGCTCTCAAAGAAACTCAGTTTGCACACTCTATGCTTAGTGCCCTTTGTGTGGTTAGGACTGAAATGAAGCTTGGTCAGCATCCCACACAAACGAATGCTCCACATGCGGGTTTCACATGCCACCAACTCCACATTCACAGGCAACTTCAGCGCCACAGCCGTTTTCAGATAGCCCTCAATGCAAAGGCTCTAGACGCAAATATTGGTGTGAGAGCTAATTCAATCAAGGAAACACTGCATGTTGGTGAAGGGCATATTGAAGAAGGATCAGCCGAGTGGTTCTTGTGGGAGAACAACTCCATTTGGCTCACTAACTTCACACACCATCAGGCTTCCAAGCAGCTCTCAAAGAAACTCAGTTTGCACACTCTATGCTTAGTGCCCTTTGTGTGGTTAGGACTGAAATGAAGCTTGGTCAGCATCCCACACAAACGAATGCTCCACATGCGGGTTTCACATGCCACCAACTCCACATTCACAGGCAACTTCAGCGCCACAGCCGTTTTCAGATAGCCCTCAATGCAAAGGCTCTAGACGCAAATATTGGTGTGAGAGCTAATTCAATCAAGGAAACACTGCATGTTGGTGAAGGGCATATTGAAGAAGGATCAGCCGAGTGGTTCTTGTGGGAGAACAACTCCATTTGGCTCACTAACTTCACACACCATCAGGCTTCCAAGCAGGTCTCAAGGAAACTCAGTTTTCACACTCTATGTTTAGTGCCCTTTGAATGTATTATCTAGGAATGAACCTGGTAGAGCATCCCACACAAACGAATGTTCCAAATGCGGGTTTCACATGCCACCAACTCCACATTCACAGGCAACTTCAGCGCCACAGCCGTTTTCAGATAGCCCTCAATGCAAAGGCTCTAGGCGCAAATATTGGTGTGAGAGCTAATTCAATCAAGGAAACACTGCATGTTGGTGAAGGGCATATTGAAGAAGGATCAGCCGAGTGGTTCTTGTGGGAGAACAACTCCATTTGGCTCACTAACTTCACACACCATCAGGCTTCCCAAGCAGCTCTCAAGGAAACTCAGTTTTCACACTCTATGCTTAGTGCCCTTTGTATGGCTAGGACTGAAATGAACCTGGTAGAGCATCCCACACAAACGAATGCTCCACATGCAGGTTTCACATGCCACCAACTCCACATTCACAGGCAACTTCAGCGCCACAGCCGTTTTCAGATAGCCCTCAATGCAAAGGCTCTAGGCGCAAATATTGGTGTGAGAGCTAATTCAATCAAGGAAACACTGCATGTTGGTGAAGGGCATATTGAAGAAGGATCAGCCGAGTGGTTCTTGTGGGAGAACAACTCCATTTGGCTCACTAACTTCACACACCATCAGGCTTCCAAGCAGCTCTCAAAGAAACTCAGTTTGCACACTCTATGCTTAGTGCCCTTTGTGTGGTTAGGACTGAAATGAAGCTTGGTCAGCATCCCACACAAACGAATGCTCCACATGCGGGTTTCACATGCCACCAACTCCACATTCACAGGCAACTTCAGCGCCACAGCCGTTTTCAGATAGCCCTCAATGCAAAGGCTCTAGACGCAAATATTGGTGTGAGAGCTAATTCAATCAAGGAAACACTGCATGTTGGTGAAGGGCATATTGAAGAAGGATCAGCCGAGTGGTTCTTGTGGGAGAACAACTCCATTTGGCTCACTAACTTCACACACCATCAGGCTTTCAAGCAGCTCTCAAAGAAACTCAGTTTGCACACTCTATGCTTAGTGCCCTTTGTGTGGTTAGGACTGAAATGAAGCTTGGTCAGCATCCCACACAAACGAATGCTCCACATGCGGGTTTCACATGCCACCAACTCCACATTCACAGGCAACTTCAGCGCCACAGCCGTTTTCAGATAGCCCTCAATGCAAAGGCTCTAGACGCAAATATTGGTGTGAGAGCTAATTCAATCAAGGAAACACTGCATGTTGGTGAAGGGCATATTGAAGAAGGATCAGCCGAGTGGTTCTTGTGGGAGAACAACTCCATTTGGCTCACTAACTTCACACACCATCAGGCTTCCAAGCAGGTCTCAAGGAAACTCAGTTTTCACACTCTATGTTTAGTGCCCTTTGAATGCATTATCTAGGAATGAACCTGGTAGAGCATCCCACACAAACGAATGCTCCACATGCGGGTTTCACATGCCACCAACTCCACATTCACAGGCAACTTCAGCGCCACAGCCGTTTTCAGATAGCCCTCAATGCAAAGGCTCTAGACGCAAATATTGGTGTGAGAGCTAATTCAATCAAGGAAACACTGCATGTTGGTGAAGGGCATATTGAAGAAGGATCAGCCGAGTGGTTCTTGTGGGAGAACAACTCCATTTGGCTCACTAACTTCACACACCATCAGGCTTCCAAGCAGCTCTCAAGGAAACTCAGTTTTCACACTCTATGCTTAGTGCTCTTTGTGTGCCTAGGACTGAAATGAACCTGGTAGAGCATCCCACACAAACGAATGCTCCACATGCGGGTTTCACATGCCACCAACTCCACATTCACAGGCAACTTCAGTGCCACAGCCGTTTTCAGATAGCCCTCAATGCAAAAGCTCTAGACGCAAATATTGGTGTGAGAGCTAATTCAATCAAGGAAACACTGCATGTTGGTGAAGGGCATATTGAAGAAGGATCAGCCGAGTGGTTCTTGTGGGAGAACAACTCCATTTGGCTCACTAACTTCACACACCATCAGGCTTCCAAGCAGCTCTCAAGGAAACTCAGTTTTCACACTCTATGTTTAATGCCCTTTGAATGCATTATCTAGGAATGAACCTGGTAGAGCATCCCACACAAACGAATGTTCCACATGCGGGTTTCACATGCCACCAACTCCACATTCACAGGCAACTTCAGCGCCACAGCCGTTTTCAGATAGCCCTCAATGCAAAGGCTCTAGACGCAAATATTGGTGTGAGAGCTAATTCAATCAAGGAAACACTGCATGTTGGTGAAGGGCATATTGAAGAAGGATCAGTCGAGTGGTTCTTGTGGGAGAACAACTCCATTTGGCTCACTAACTTCACACACCATCAGGCTTCCAAGCAGCTCTCAAAGAAACTCAGTTTTCACACTCTATGCTTAGTGCCCTTTGTGTGGTTAGGACTGAAATGAAGCTTGGTCAGCATCCCACACAAACGAATGCTCCACATGCGGGTTTCACATGCCACCAACTCCACATTCACAGGCAACTTCAGCGCCACAGCCGTTTTCAGATAGCCCTCAATGCAAAGGCTCTAGACGCAAATATTGGTGTGAGAGCTAATTCAATCAAGGAAACACTGCATGTTGGTGAAGGGCATATTGAAGAAGTATCAGCCGAGTGGTTCTTGTGGGAGAACAACTCCATTTGGCTCACTAACTTCACACACCATCAGGCTTCCAAGCAGCTCTCAAGGAAACTCAGTTTTCACACTCTATGCTTAGTGCCCTTTGAGTGCATTATCTAGGAATGAACCTGGTAGAGCATCCCACACAAACGAATGTTCCACATGCGGGGTTTCACATGCCACCAACTCCACATTCACAGGTAACTTCAGCGCCACAGCCGTTTTCAGATAGCCCTCAATGCAAAGGCTCTAGACGCAAATATTGGTGTGAGAGCTAATTCAATCAAGGAAACACTGCATGTTGGTGAAGGGCATATTGAAGAAGGATCAGCCGAGTGGTTCTTGTGGGAGAACAACTCCATTTGGCTCACTAACTTCACACACCATCAGGCTTCCAAGCAGCTCTCAAGGAAACTCAGTTTTCACACTCTATGCTTAGTGCCCTTTGAGTGCATTATCTAGGAATGAACTTGGTAGAGCATCCCACACAAACGAATGCTCCACATGCGGGTTTCACATGCCACCAACTCCACATTCACAGGCAACTTCAGCGCCACAGCCGTTTTCAGATAGCCCTCAATGCAAAGGCTCTAGACGCAAATATTGGTGTGAGAGCTAATTCAATCAAGGAAACACTGCATGTTGGTGAAGGGCATATTGAAGAAGGATCAGCCGAGTGGTTCTTGTGAGAGTACAACTCCATTTGGCTCATTAACTTCACACACCATCAGGCTTCCAAGCAGCTCTCAAGGAAACTCAGTTTTCACACTTTATGCTTAGTGCCCTTTGAGTGCATTATCTAGGAATGAACCTGGTAGAGCATCCCACACAAACGAATGCTCCACATGCGGGTTTCACATGCCACCAACTCCACATTCACAGGCAACTTCAGCGCCACAGCCGTTTTCAGATAGCCCTCAATGCAAAGGCTCTAGACGCAAATATTGGTGTGAGAGCTAATTCAATCAAGGAAACACTGCATGTTGGTGAAGGGCATATTGAAGAAGGATCAGTCGAGTGGTTCTTGTGGGAGAACAACTCCATTTGGCTCACTAACTTCACACACCATCAGGCTTCCAAGCAGCTCTCAAGGAAACTCAGTTTTCACACTCTATGCTTAGTGCCCTTTGAGTGCATTATCTAGGAATGAACTTGGTAGAGCATCCCACACAAACGAATGCTCCACATGCGGGTTTCACATGCCACCAACTCCACATTCAGAGTCAACTTCAGCGCCACAGCCGTTTTCAGATAGCCCTCAATGCAAAGGCTCTAGACGCAAATATTGGTGTGAGAGCTAATTCAATCAAGGAAACACTGCATGTTGGTGAAGAGCATATTGAAGAAGGATCAGTCGAGTGGTTCTTGTTGGAGAACAACTCCATTTGGCTCACTAACTTCACACACCATCAGGCTTCCAAGCAGCTCTCAAGGAAACTCAGTTTTCACACTCTATGCTTAGTGCCCTTTCAGTGCATTATCTAGGAATGAACCTGGTAGAGCATCCCACAGAAACGAATGCTCCACATGCGGGTTTCACATGCCACCAACTCCACATTCACAGGCAACTTCAGCGCCACAGCCGTTTTCAGATAGCCCTCAATGCAAAGGCTCTAGACGCAAATATTGGTGTGAGAGCTAATTCAATCAAGGAAACACTGCATGTTGGTGAAGGGCATATTGAAGAAGGATCAGCCGAGTGGTTCTTGTGGGAGAACAACTCCATTTGGCTCACTAACTTCACACACCATCAGGCTTCCAAGCAGCTCTCAAGGAAACTCAGTTTTCACACTCTATGCTTAGTGCTCTTTGTGTGCCTAGGACTGAAATGAACCTGGTAGAGCATCCCACACAAACGAATGCTCCACATGCGGGTTTCACATGCCACCAACTCCACATTCACAGGCAAATTCAGTGCCACAGCCGTTTTCAGATAGCCCTCAATGCAAAGGCTCTAGACGCAAATATTGGTGTGAGAGCTAATTCAATCAAGGAAACACTGCATGTTGGTGAAGGGCATATTGAAGAAGGATCAGCCGAGTGGTTCTTGTGGGAGAACAACTCCATTTGGCTCACTAACTTCACACACCATCAGGCTTCCAAGCAGCTCTCAAGGAAACTCAGTTTTCACACTCTATGTTTAATGCCCTTTGAATGCATTATCTAGAATGAACCTGGTAGAGCATCCCACACAAACGAATGTTCCACATGCGGGTTTCACATGCCACCAACTCCACATTCACAGGCAACTTCAGCGCCACAGCCGTTTTCAGATAGCCCTCAATGCAAAGGCTCTAGACGCAAATATTGGTGTGAGAGCTAATTCAATCAAGGAAACACTGCATGTTGGTGAAGGGCATATTGAAGAAGGATCAGTCGAGTGGTTCTTGTGGGAGAACAACTCCATTTGGCTCACTAACTTCACACACCATCAGGCTTCCAAGCAGCTCTCAAAGAAACTCAGTTTGCACACTCTATGCTTAGTGCCCTTTGTGTGGTTAGGACTGAAATGAAGCTTGGTCAGCATCCCACACAAACGAATGCTCCACATGCGGGTTTCACATGCCACCAACTCCACATTCACAGGCAACTTCAGCGCCACAGCCGTTTTCAGATAGCCCTCAATGCAAAGGCTCTAGACGCAAATATTGGTGTGAGAGCTAATTCAATCAAGGAAACACTGCATGTTGGTGAAGGGCATATTGAAGAAGTATCAGCCGAGTGGTTCTTGTGGGAGAACAACTCCATTTGGCTCACTAACTTCACACACCATCAGGCTTCCAAGCAGCTCTCAAGGAAACTCAGTTTTCACACTCTATGCTTAGTGCCCTTTGAGTGCATTATCTAGGAATGAACCTGGTAGAGCATCCCACACAAACGAATGTTCCACATGCGGGTTTCACATGCCACCAACTCCACATTCACAGGTAACTTCAGCGCCACAGCCGTTTTCAGATAGCCCTCAATGCAAAGGCTCTAGACGCAAATATTGGTGTGAGAGCTAATTCAATCAAGGAAACACTGCATGTTGGTGAAGGGCATATTGAAGAAGGATCAGCCGAGTGGTTCTTGTGGGAGAACAACTCCATTTGGCTCACTAACTTCACACACCATCAGGCTTCCAAGCAGCTCTCAAGGAAACTCAGTTTTCACACTCTATGCTTAGTGCTCTTTGTGTGCCTAGGACTGAAATGAACCTGGTAGAGCATCCCACACAAACGAATGCTCCACATGCGGGTTTCACATGCCACCAACTCCACATTCACAGGCAACTTCAGTGCCACAGCCGTTTTCAGATAGCCCTCAATGCAAAGGCTCTAGACGCAAATATTGGTGTGAGAGCTAATTCAATCAAGGAAACACTGCATGTTGGTGAAGGGCATATTGAAGAAGGATCAGCCGAGTGGTTCTTGTGGGAGAACAACTCCATTTGGCTCACTAACTTCACACACCATCAGGCTTCCAAGCAGCTCTCAAGGAAACTCAGTTTTCACACTCTATGTTTAGTGCTCTTTGAATGCATTATCTAGGAATGAACCTGGTAGAGCATCCCACACAAACGAATGTTCCACATGCGGGTTTCACATGCCACCAACTCCACATTCACAGGCAACTTCAGCGCCACAGCCGTTTTCAGATAGCCCTCAATGCAAAGGCTCTAGACGCAAATATTGGTGTGAGAGCTAATTCAATCAAGGAAACACTGCATGTTGGTGAAGGGCATATTGAAGAAGGATCAGTCGAGTGGTTCTTGTGGGAGAACAACTCCATTTGGCTCACTAACTTCACACACCATCAGGCTTCCAAGCAGCTCTCAAAGAAACTCAGTTTTCACACTCTATGCTTAGTGCCCTTTGTGTGGTTAGGACTGAAATGAAGCTTGGTCAGCATCCCACACAAACGAATGCTCCACATGCGGGTTTCACATGCCACCAACTCCACATTCACAGGCAACTTCAGCGCCACAGCCGTTTTCAGATAGCCCTCAATGCAAAGGCTCTAGACGCAAATATTGGTGTGAGAGCTAATTCAATCAAGGAAACACTGCATGTTGGTGAAGGGCATATTGAAGAAGTATCAGCCGAGTGGTTCTTGTGGGAGAACAACTCCATTTGGCTCACTAACTTCACACACCATCAGGCTTCCAAGCAGCTCTCAAAGAAACTCAGTTTGCACACTCTATGCTTAGTGCCCTTTGTGTGGTTAGGACTGAAATGAAGCTTGGTCAGCATCCCACACAAACGAATGCTCCACATGCGGGTTTCACATGCCACCAACTCCACATTCACAGGCAACTTCAGCGCCACAGCCGTTTTCAGATAGCCCTCAATGCAAAGGCTCTAGACGCAAATATTGGTGTGAGAGCTAATTCAATCAAGGAAACACTGCATGTTGGTGAAGGGCATATTGAAGAAGTATCAGCCGAGTGGTTCTTGTGGGAGAACAACTCCATTTGGCTCACTAACTTCACACACCATCAGGCTTCCAAGCAGCTCTCAAGGAAACTCAGTTTTCACACTCTATGCTTAGTGCCCTTTGAGTGCATTATCTAGGAATGAACCTGGTAGAGCATCCCACACAAACGAATGTTCCACATGCGGGTTTCACATGCCACCAACTCCACATTCACAGGTAACTTCAGCGCCACAGCCGTTTTCAGATAGCCCTCAATGCAAAGGCTCTAGACGCAAATATTGGTGTGAGAGCTAATTCAATCAAGGAAACACTGCATGTTGGTGAAGGGCATATTGAAGAAGGATCAGCCGAGTGGTTCTTGTGGGAGAACAACTCCATTTGGCTCACTAACTTCACACACCATCAGGCTTCCAAGCAGCTCTCAAGGAAACTCAGTTTTCACACTCTATGCTTAGTGCTCTTTGTGTGCCTAGGACTGAAATGAACCTGGTAGAGCATCCCACACAAACGAATGCTCCACATGCGGGTTTCACATGCCACCAACTCCACATTCACAGGCAACTTCAGTGCCACAGCCGTTTTCAGATAGCCCTCAATGCAAAGGCTCTAGACGCAAATATTGGTGTGAGAGCTAATTCAATCAAGGAAACACTGCATGTTGGTGAAGGGCATATTGAAGAAGGATCAGCCGAGTGGTTCTTGTGGGAGAACAACTCCATTTGGCTCACTAACTTCACACACCATCAGGCTTCCAAGCAGCTCTCAAGGAAACTCAGTTTTCACACTCTATGTTTAGTGCTCTTTGAATGCATTATCTAGGAATGAACCTGGTAGAGCATCCCACACAAACGAATGTTCCACATGCGGGTTTCACATGCCACCAACTCCACATTCACAGGCAACTTCAGCGCCACAGCCGTTTTCAGATAGCCCTCAATGCAAAGGCTCTAGACGCAAATATTGGTGTGAGAGCTAATTCAATCAAGGAAACACTGCATGTTGGTGAAGGGCATATTGAAGAAGGATCAGTCGAGTGGTTCTTGTGGGAGAACAACTCCATTTGGCTCACTAACTTCACACACCATCAGGCTTCCAAGCAGCTCTCAAAGAAACTCAGTTTTCACACTCTATGCTTAGTGCCCTTTGTGTGGTTAGGACTGAAATGAAGCTTGGTCAGCATCCCACACAAACGAATGCTCCACATGCGGGTTTCACATGCCACCAACTCCACATTCACAGGCAACTTCAGCGCCACAGCCGTTTTCAGATAGCCCTCAATGCAAAGGCTCTAGACGCAAATATTGGTGTGAGAGCTAATTCAATCAAGGAAACACTGCATGTTGGTGAAGGGCATATTGAAGAAGTATCAGCCGAGTGGTTCTTGTGGGAGAACAACTCCATTTGGCTCACTAACTTCACACACCATCAGGCTTCCAAGCAGCTCTCAAAGAAACTCAGTTTGCACACTCTATGCTTAGTGCCCTTTGTGTGGTTAGGACTGAAATGAAGCTTGGTCAGCATCCCACACAAACGAATGCTCCACATGCGGGTTTCACATGCCACCAACTCCACATTCACAGGCAACTTCAGCGCCACAGCCGTTTTCAGATAGCCCTCAATGCAAAGGCTCTAGACGCAAATATTGGTGTGAGAGCTAATTCAATCAAGGAAACACTGCATGTTGGTGAAGGGCATATTGAAGAAGGATCAGCCGAGTGGTTCTTGTGGGAGAACAACTCCATTTGGCTCACTAACTTCACACACCATCAGGCTTCCAAGCAGCTCTCAAGGAAACTCAGTTTTCACACTCTATGTTTAGTGCCCTTTGAATGCATTATCTAGGAATGAACCTGGTAGAGCATCCCACACAAACGAATGTTCCACATGCGGGTTTCACATGCCACCAACTCCACATTCACAGGCAACTTCAGCGCCACAGCCGTTTTCAGATAGCCCTCAATGCAAAGGCTCTAGACGCAAATATTGGTGTGAGAGCTAATTCAATCAAGAAAACACTGCATGTTGGTGAAGGGCATATTGTAGCAGAATCAGCCGAGTGGTTCTTGTGGGAGAACAACTCCATTTGGCTCACTAACTTCACACACCATCAGGCTTCCAAGCAGCTCTCAAGGAAACTCAGTTTTCACACTCTATGCTTAGTGCTCTTTGTGTGCCTAGGACTGAAATGAAGCTTGGTGAGCATCCCACACAAACGAATGCTCCACATGCGGGTTTCACATGCCACCAACTCCACATTCACAGGCAACTTCAGCGCCACAGCCGTTTTCAGATAGCCCTCAATGCAAAGGCTCTAGACGCAAATATTGGTGTGAGAGCTAATTCAATCAAGGAAACACTGCATGTTGGTGAAGGGCATATTGAAGAAGGATCAGCCGAGTGGTTCTTGTGGAGAACAACTCCATTTGGCTCACTAACTTCACACACCATCAGGCTTCCAAGCAGCTCTCAAGGAAACTCAGTTTTCACACTCTATGCTTAGTGCTCTTTGTGTGCCTAGGACTGAAATGAACCTGGTAGAGCATCCCACACAAATGAATGCTCCACATGCGGGTTTCACATGCCACCAACTCCACATTCACAGGCAACTTCAGCGCCACAGCCGTTTTCAGATAGCCCTCAATGCAAAGGCTCTAGACGCAAATATTGGTGTGAGAGCTAATTCAATCAAGGAAACACTGCATGTTGGTGAAGG
>NW_026701038.1:0-29369 GCF_030435755.1 Ochotona princeps
TGAATGAACCTGGTAGAGCATCCCACACAAACCAATGCTCCACATGCGGGTTTCACATGCCACCAAATCCACATTCACAGGCAACTTCAGCGCCACAGCCGTTTTCAGATAGCCCTCAATGCAAAGGCTCTAGACGCAAATATTGGTGTGAGAGCTAATTCAATCAAGGAAACACTGCATGTTGGTGAAGGGCATATTGAAGAAGAATCAGTCGAGTGGTTCTTGTGGGAGAACAACTCCATTTGGCTCACTAACTTTACACACCATCAGGCTTCCAAGCAGCTCTCAAGGAAACTCAGTTTTCACACTCTATGCTTAGTGCCCTTTGAGTGCATTATCTAGGAATGAACCTGTTAGAGCATCCCACACAAACCAATGCTCCACATGCGGGTTTCACATGCCACCAACTCCACATTCACAGGCAACTTCAGCGCCACAGCCGTTTTCAGATAGCCCTCAATGCAAAGGCTCTAGACGCAAATATTGGTGTGAGAGCTAATTCAATCAAGGAAACACTGCATGTTGGTGAAGGGCATATTGAAGAAGGATCAGCCGAGTGGTTCTTGTGGGAGAACAACTCCATTTGGCTCACTAACTTCACACACCATCAGGCTTACATGCAGCTCTCAAGGAAACTCAGGTTTCACACTCTATGCTTAGTGACCTTTCAGTGCCTAGGACTGAAATGAAGCTTGGTGAGCATCCCACACAAACGAATGCTCCACATGCGGGTTTCACATGCCACCAACTCCACATTCACAGGCAACTTCAGCGCAACAGCCGTTTTCAGATAGCTCTCAATGCAAAGGCTCTAGACGCAAATATTGGTGTGAGAGCTAATTCAATCAAGGAAACGCTGCATGTTGGAGAAGGGCATATTGAAGAAGGATCAGCCGAGTGGTTCTTGTGGGAGAACAACTCCATTTGGCTCACTAACTTCACACACCATCAGGCTTCCAAGCATCTCTCAAGGAAACTCAGTTTTCACACTCTATGCTTAGTGCCCTTTGAGTGCCTAGGACTGAAATGAAGCTTGGTGAGCATCAAACACAAACGAATGCTCCACATGCGGGTTTCACATGCCACCAACTCCACATTCACAGGCAACTTCAGCGCCACAGCCGTTTTCAGATAGCCCTCAAGCAAAGGCTCTAGACGCAAACATTGGTGTGAGAGCTTATTCAATCAAGGAAACACTGCATGTTGGTGAAGTGCATATTGAGGAAGGATCAGCCAGGTGGTTTGTGTGGGAGAACAACTCCATTTGGCTCACTAACTTCACACACCATCAGGCTTCCAAGCAGCTCTCAAGGAAACTCAGTTTTCACACTCGATGCTTAGTGCCCTTTGAGTGCCTAGGACTGAAAGGAAGCTTGGTGAGCATGCCACAAACGAACGCTCCACATGCGGGTTTCACATGCAACCAACTCCACATTCACAGGCAACTTCAGCGCCACAGCCGTTTTCAGATAGCCCTCAATGCAAAGGCTCTAGACGCAAATATTGGTGGAGAGCTAATTCAATCAAGGAAACACTGCATGTTGGTGAAGGGCATATTGAAGAAGAATCAGCCGAGTGGTTCTTGTGGGAGAACAACTCCATTTATTTCACTAACTTCACACACCATCAGGCTTCCAAGCAGCTATCAAGGAAACTCAGTTTTCACACTCGATGCTTAGTGCCCTTTGAGTGCCTAGGACTGAAATGAAGCTTGGTGAGCATCAAACACAAATGAATGCTCCACATGCGGGTTTCACATGCCACCAACTGCACATTCACAGGCAACTTCAGCGCCACAGCCGTTTTCAGATAGCCCTCAATGCAAAGGCTCTAGACGCAAATATTGGTGTGAGAGCTAATTCAATCAAGGAAACACTGCATGTTGGTGAAGGGCATATTGAAGAAGGATCAGCCGAGTGGTTCTTGTGGGAGAACAACTCCATTTGGCTCACTAACTTCACACACCATCAGGCTTCCAAGCAGCTCTCAAGGAAACTCAGTTTTCACACTCTATGCTTAGTGCCCTTTGAGTGCATTATCTAGGAATGAACCTGTTAGAGCATCCCACACAAACGAATGCTCCACATGCGGGTTTCACATGCCACCAACTCCACATTCACAGGCAACTTCAGCGCCACAGCCGTTTTCAGATAACCCTCAATGCAAAGGCTCTAGACGCAAATATTGGTGTGAAAGCTAATTCAATCAAGGAAACACTGCATGTTGGTGAAGGGTATATTGAAGAAGGGTCAGCCGAGTGGTTCTTGTGGGAGAACAACTTCATTTGGCTCACTAACTTCACACACCATCAGGCTTCCAAGCAGCTCTCAAGGAAACTCAGTTTTCACACTCTATGCTTAGTGCTCTTGAGTGCCTAGGACTGAAATGAAGCTTGGTGAACATCCCACACAAACGAATGCTCCACATGCGGGTTTCACATGCCACCAACTCCACATTCACAGGCAACTTCAGAGCCACAGCCGTTTTCAGATAGCCCTCAAGCAAAGGCTCTAGACGCAAACATTGGTGTGTGAGCTAATTCAATCAAGGAAACACTGCATGTTGGTGAAGGGCATATTGAAGAAGGATCAGCAAGGTGGTTTTTGTGGGAGAACAACTCCATTTGGCTCACTAACTTCACACACCATGAGGCTTACAAGCAGCTCTCAAGGAAACTCAGTTTTCACACTCTATGCTTAGTGCCCTTTGAGTGCATTATCTAGGAATGAACCTGTAGAGCATCCCACACAAACCAATGCTCCACATGCGGGTTTCACATGCCACCAAATCCACATTCACAGGCAACTTCAGCGCCACAGCCGTTTTCAGATAGCCCTCAATGCAAAGGCTCTAGACGCACATATTGGTGTGAGAGCTAATTCAATCAAGGAAACACTGCATGTTGGTGAAGGGCATATTGAAGAAGGATCAGCCGAGTGGTTCTTGTGGGAGAACAACTCCATTTGGCTCACTAACTTCACACACCATCAGGCTTCCAAGCAGCTCTCAAGGAAACTCAGTTTTCACACTCTATGCTTAGTGCCCTTTGAGTGCCTAGGACTGAAATGAAGCTTCGTGAGCATCCCACACAAACGAATGCTGCACATGCGGGTTTCACATGCCACCAACTCCACATTCACAGGCAACTTCAGCGCCACAGCCGTTTTCAGATAGCCTCAATGCAAAGGCTCTAGACGCAAATATTGGTGTGAGAGCTAATTCAATCAAGGAAACACTGCATGTTGGTGAAGGGCATATTGAAGAAGGATCAGCCGAGTGGTTCTTGTGGGAGAATAACTCCATTTGGCTCACTAACTTTACACACCATCAGGCTTCCAAGCAGCTCTCAAGGAAACTCAGTTTTCACACTCTATGCTTAGTGCCCTTTGAGTGCATTATCTAGGAATGAACCTGTTAGAGCATCCCACACAAACCAATGCTCCACATGCGGGTTTCACATGCCACCAACTCCACATTCACAGGCAACTTCAGCGCCACAGCCGTTTTCAGATAGCCCTCAATGCAAAGGCTCTAGACGCAAATATTGGTGTGAGAGCTAATTCAATCAAGGAAACACTGCATGTTGGTGAAGGGCATATTGAAGAAGGATCAGCCGAGTGGTTCTTGTGGGAGAACAACTCCATTTGGCTCACTAACTTCACACACCATCAGGCTTCCATGCAGCTCTCAAGGAAACTCAGTTTTCACACTCTATGCTTAGTGATCTTTCAGTGCCTAGGACTGAAATGAAGCTTGGTGAGCATCCCACACTAACGAATGCTCCACATGCGGGTTTCACATGCCACCAACTCCACATTCACAGGCAACTTCAGCGCCACAACCGTTTTCAGATAGCCCTTCAATGCAAAGGCTCTAGACGCAAATATTGGTGTGAGAGCTAATTCAATCAAGGAACACTGCATGTTGGTGAAGGGCATATTGAAGAAGAATCAGCCGAGTGGTTCTTGTGGGAGAATAACTCCATTTGGCTCACTAACTTTACACACCATCAGGTTTCCAAGCAGCTCTCAAGGAAACTCAGTTTTCACACTCTATGCTTAGTGCCCTTTGAGTGCCTAGCAGTGAAATGAAGCTTGGTGAGCATCCCACACAAACGAATGCTCCACATGCGGGTTTTACATGCCACCAACTCCACATTCACAGGCAACTTCAGCGCCACAGCCGTTTTCAGATAGCCCTCAATGCAAAGGCTCTAGACGCAAATATTGGTGTGAGAGCTAATTCAATCAAGGAAACACTGCATGTTGGTGAAGGGCATATTGAAGAAGAATCAGTCGAGTGGTTCTTGTTCGAGAACAACTAGATTTGGCTCACTAACTTCACACACCATCAGGCTTCCAAGCAGCTCTCAAGGAATCTCAGGTTTCACACTCTATGCTTAGTGCCCTTTGAGTGCCTAGGACTGAAATGAAGCTTGGTGAGCATCCCACACAAACGAATGCTCCACATGCGGGTTTCACATGCCACCAACTCCACATTCACAGGCAACTTCAGCGCCACAGCCGTTTTCAGATAGCCCTCAATGCAAAGGCTCTAGACGCAAATATTGGTGTGAGAGCTAATTCAATCAAGGAAACACTGCATGTTGGTGAAGGGCATATTGAAGAAGAATCAGCCGAGTGGTTCTTGTGGGAGAATAACTCCATTTGGCTCACTAACTTTACACACCATCAGGTTTCCAAGCAGCTCTCAAGGAAACTCAGTTTTCACACTCTATGCTTAGTGCCCTTTGAGTGCCTAGCACTGAAATGAAGCTTGGTGAGCATCCCACACAAACGAATGCTCCACATGCGGGTTTTACATGCCACCAACTCCACATTCACAGGCAACTTCAGCGCCACAGCCGTTTTCAGATAGCCCTCAATGCAAAGGCTCTAGACGCAAATATTGGTGTGAGAGCTAATTCAATCAAGGAAACACTGCATGTTGGTGAAGGGCATATTGAAGAAGAATCAGTCGAGTGGTTTTTGTGGGAGAACAACTCCATTTGGCTCACTAACTTCACACACCATCAGGCTTCCAAGCAGCTCTCAAGGAAACTCAGGTTTCACACTCTATGCTTAGTGCCCTTGAGTGCATTATCTAGGAAATGAACCTGGTAGAGCATCCCACACAAACCAATGCTCCACATGCGGGTTTCACATGCCACCAAATCCACATTCACAGGCAACTTCAGCGCCACAGCCGTTTTCAGATAGCCCTCAATGCAAAGGCTCTAGACGCAAATATTGGTGTGAGAGCTAATTCAATCAAGGAAACACTGCATGTTGGTGAAGGGCATATTGAAGAAGAATCAGTCGAGTGGTTCTTGTGGGAGAACAACTCCATTTGGCTCACTAACTTTACACACCATCAGGCTTCCAAGCAGCTCTCAAGGAAACTCAGTTTTCACACTCTATGCTTAGTGCCCTTTGAGTGCATTATCTAGGAATGAACCTGTTAGAGCATCCCACACAAACCAATGCTCCACATGCGGGTTTCACATGCCACCAACTCCACATTCACAGGCAACTTCAGCGCCACAGCCGTTTTCAGATAGCCCTCAATGCAAAGGCTCTAGACGCAAATATTGGTGTGAGAGCTAATTCAATCAAGGAAACACTGCATGTTGGTGAAGGGCATATTGAAGAAGGATCAGCCGAGTGGTTCTTGTGGGAGAACAACTCCATTTGGCTCACTAACTTCACACACCATCAGGCTTCCATGCAGCTCTCAAGGAAACTCAGGTTTCACACTCTATGCTTAGTGACCTTTCAGTGCCTAGGACTGAAATGAAGCTTGGTGAGCATCCCACACAAACCGAATGCTCCACATGCGGGTTTCACATGCCACCAACTCCACATTCACAGGCAACTTCAGCGCAACAGCCGTTTTCAGATAGCTCTCAATGCAAAGGCTCTAGACGCAAATATTGGTGTGAGAGCTAATTCAATCAAGGAAACGCTGCATGTTGGAGAAGGGCATATTGAAGAAGGATCAGCCGAGTGGTTCTTGTGGGAGAACAACTCCATTTGGCTCACTAACTTCACACACCATCAGGCTTCCAAGCATCTCTCAAGGAAACTCAGTTTTCACACTCTATGCTTAGTGCCCTTTGAGTGCCTAGGACTGAAATGAAGCTTGGTGAGCATCAAACACAAACGAATGCTCCACATGCGGGTTTCACATGCCACCAACTCCACATTCACAGGCAACTTCAGCGCCACAGCCGTTTTCAGATAGCCCTCAAGCAAAGGCTCTAGACGCAAACATTGGTGTGAGAGCTTATTCAATCAAGGAAACACTGCATGTTGGTGAAGTGCATATTGAAGAAGGATCAGCCAGGTGGTTTGTGTGGGAGAACAACTCCATTTGGCTCACTAACTTCACACACCATCAGGCTTCCAAGCAGCTCTCAAGGAAACTCAGTTTTCACACTCGATGCTTAGTGCCCTTTGAGTGCCTAGGACTGAAAGGAAGCTTGGTGAGCATGCCACAAACGAATGCTCCACATGCGGGTTTCACATGCAACCAACTCCACATTCACAGGCAACTTCAGCGCCACAGCCGTTTTCAGATAGCCCTCAATGCAAAGGCTCTAGACGCAAATATTGGTGGAGAGCTAATTCAATCAAGGAAACACTGCATGTGGTGAAGGGCATATGAAGAAGAATCAGCCGAGTGGTTCTTGTGGGAGAACAACTCCATTTATTTCACTAACTTCACACACCATCAGGCTTCCAAGCAGCTATCAAGGAAACTCAGTTTTCACACTCGATGCTTAGTGCCCTTTGAGTGCCTAGGACTGAAATGAAGCTTGGTGAGCATCAACACAAATGAATGCTCCACATGCGGGTTTCACATGCCACCAACTGCACATTCACAGGCAACTTCAGCGCCACAGCCGTTTTCAGATAGCCCTCAATGCAAAGGCTCTAGACGCAAATATTGGTGTGAGAGCTAATTCAATCAAGGAAACACTGCATGTTGGTGAAGGGCATATTGAAGAAGGATCAGCCGAGTGGTTCTTGTGGGAGAACAACTCCATTTGGCTCACTAACTTCACACACCATCAGGCTTCCAAGCAGCTCTCAAGAAACTCAGGTTTCACACTCTATGCTTAGTGCCCTTTGAGTGCATTATCTAGGAATGCACCTGTTAGAGCATCCCACACAAACGAATGCTCCACATGCGGGTTTCACATGCCACCAACTCCACATTCACAGGCAACTTCAGCGCCACAGCCGTTTTCAGATAACCCTCAATGCAAAGGCTCTAGACGCAAATATTGGTGTGAAAGCTAATTCAATCAAGGAAACACTGCATGTTGGTGAAGGGTATATTGAAGAAGGGTCAGCCGAGTGGTTCTTGTGGGAGAACAACTTCATTTGGCTCACTAACTTCACACACCATCAGGCTTCCAAGCAGCTCTCAAGGAAACTCAGTTTTCACACTCTATGCTTAGTGCTCTTGAGTGCCTAGGACTGAAATGAAGCTTGGTGAACATCCCACACAAACGAATGCTCCACATGCGGGTTTCACATGCCACCAACTCCACATTCACAGGCAACTTCAGCGCCACAGCCGTTTTCAGATAGCCCTCAAGCAAAGGCTCTAGACGCAAATATTGGTGTGAGAGCTAATTCAATCAAGGAAACACTGCATGTTGGTGAAGGGCATATTGAAGAAGGATCAGCAAGGTGGTTTTTGTGGGAGAACAACTCCATTTGGCTCACTAACTTCACACACCATGAGGCTTACAAGCAGCTCTCAAGGAAACTCAGTTTTCACACTCTATGCTTAGTGCCCTTTGAGTGCATTATCTAGGAATGAACCTGTTAGAGCATCCCACACAAACGAATGCTCCACATGCGGGTTTCACATGCCACCAAATCCACATTCACAGGCAACTTCAGCGCCACAGCCGTTTTCAGATAGCCCTCAATGCAAAGGCTCTAGACGCACATATTGGTGTGAGAGCTAATTCAATCAAGGAAACACTGCATGTTGGTGAAGGGCATATTGAAGAAGGATCAGCCGAGTGGTTCTTGTGGGAGAACAACTCCATTTGGCTCACTAACTTCACACACCATCAGGCTTCCAAGCAGCTCTCAAGGAAACTCAGTTTTCACACTCTATGCTTAGTGCCCTTTGAGTGCCTAGGACTGAAATGAAGCTTCGTGAGCATCCCACACAAACGAATGCTGCACATGCGGGTTTCACATGCCACCAACTCCACATTCACAGGCAACTTCAGCGCCACAGCCGTTTTCAGATAGCCCTCAATGCAAAGGCTCTAGACGCAAATATTGGTGTGAGAGCTAATTCAATCAAGGAAACACTGCATGTTGGTGAAGGGCATATTGAAGAAGGATCAGCCGAGTGGTTCTTGTGGGAGAATAACTCCATTTGGCTCACTAACTTTACACACCATCAGGCTTCCAAGCAGCTCTCAAGGAAACTCAGTTTTCACACTCTATGCTTAGTGCCCTTTGAGTGCATTATCTAGGAATGAACCTGTTAGAGCATCCCACACAAACCAATGCTCCACATGCGGGTTTCACATGCCACCAACTCCACATTCACAGGCAACTTCAGCGCCACAGCCGTTTTCAGATAGCCCTCAATGCAAAGGCTCTAGACGCAAATATTGGTGTGAGAGCTAATTCAATCAAGGAAACACTGCATGTTGGTGAAGGGCATATTGAAGAAGGATCAGCCGAGTGGTTCTTGTGGGAGAACAACTCCATTTGGCTCACTAACTTCACACACCATCAGGCTTCCATGCAGCTCTCAAGGAAACTCAGTTTTCACACTCTATGCTTAGTGATCTTTCAGTGCCTAGGACTGAAATGAAGCTTGGTGAGCATCCCACACTAACGAATGCTCCACATGCGGGTTTCACATGCCACCAACTCCACATTCACAGGCAACTTCAGCGCCACAACCGTTTTCAGATAGCCCTCAATGCAAAGGCTCTAGACGCAAACATTGGTGTGAGAGCTAATTCAATCAAGGAAACACTGCATGTTGGTGAAGGGCATATTGAAGAAGAATCAGCCGAGTGGTTCTTGTGGGAGAATAACTCCATTTGGCTCACTAACTTTACACACCATCAGGTTTCCAAGCAGCTCTCAAGGAAACTCAGTTTTCACACTCTATGCTTAGTGCCCTTTGAGTGCCTAGCAGTGAAATGAAGCTTGGTGAGCATCCCACACAAACGAATGCTCCACATGCGGGTTTTACATGCCACCAACTCCACATTCACAGGCAACTTCAGCGCCACAGCCGTTTTCAGATAGCCCTCAATGCAAAGGCTCTAGACGCAAATATTGGTGTGAGAGCTAATTCAATCAAGGAAACACTGCATGTTGGTGAAGGGCATATTGAAGAAGAATCAGTCGAGTGGTTCTTGTGGGAGAACAACTCGATTTGGCTCACTAACTTCACACACCATCAGGCTTCCAAGCAGCTCTCAAGGAATCTCAGGTTTCACACTCTATGCTTAGTGCCCTTTGAGTGCCTAGGACTGAAATGAAGCTTGGTGAGCATCCCACACAAACGAATGCTCCACATGCGGGTTTCACATGCCACCAACTCCACATTCACAGGCAACTTCAGCGCCACAGCCGTTTTCAGATAGCCCTCAATGCAAAGGCTCTAGACGCAAATATTGGTGTGAGAGCTAATTCAATCAAGGAAACACTGCATGTTGGTGAAGGGCATATTGAAGAAGAATCAGCCGAGTGGTTCTTGTGGGAGAATAACTCCATTTGGCTCACTAACTTTACACACCATCAGGTTTCCAAGCAGCTCTCAAGGAAACTCAGTTTTCACACTCTATGCTTAGTGCCCTTTGAGTGCCTAGCACTGAAATGAAGCTTGGTGAGCATCCCACACAAACGAATGCTCCACATGCGGGTTTTACATGCCACCAACTCCACATTCACAGGCAACTTCAGCGCCACAGCCGTTTTCAGATAGCCCTCAATGCAAAGGCTCTAGACGCAAATATTGGTGTGAGAGCTAATTCAATCAAGGAAACACTGCATGTTGGTGAAGGGCATATTGAAGAAGAATCAGTCGAGTGGTTTTTGTGGGAGAACAACTCCATTTGGCTCACTAACTTCACACACCATCAGGCTTCCAAGCAGCTCTCAAGGAAACTCAGGTTTCACACTCTATGCTTAGTGCCCTTGAGTGCATTATCTAGGAATGAACCTGGTAGAGCATCCCACACAAACCAATGCTCCACATGCGGGTTTCACATGCCACCAAATCCACATTCACAGGCAACTTCAGCGCCACAGCCGTTTTCAGATAGCCCTCAATGCAAAGGCTCTAGACGCAAATATTGGTGTGAGAGCTAATTCAATCAAGGAAACACTGCATGTTGGTGAAGGGCATATTGAAGAAGAATCAGTCGAGTGGTTCTTGTGGGAGAACAACTCCATTTGGCTCACTAACTTTACACACCATCAGGCTTCCAAGCAGCTCTCAAGGAAACTCAGTTTTCACACTCTATGCTTAGTGCCCTTTGAGTGCATTATCTAGGAATGAACCTGTTAGAGCATCCCACACAAACCAATGCTCCACATGCGGGTTTCACATGCCAACAACTCCACATTCACAGGCAACTTCAGCGCCACAGCCGTTTTCAGATAGCCCTCAATGCAAAGGCTCTAGACGCAAATATTGGTGTGAGAGCTAATTCAATCAAGGAAACACTGCATGTTGGTGAAGGGCATATTGAAGAAGGATCAGCCGAGTGGTTCTTGTGGGAGAACAACTCCATTTGGCTCACTAACTTCACACACCATCAGGCTTCCATGCAGCTCTCAAGGAAACTCAGGTTTCACACTCTATGCTTAGTGACCTTTCAGTGCCTAGGACTGAAATGAAGCTTGGTGAGCATCCCACACAAACGAATGCTCCACATGCGGGTTTCACATGCCACCAACTCCACATTCACAGGCAACTTCAGCGCAACAGCCGTTTTCAGATAGCTCTCAATGCAAAGGCTCTAGACGCAAATATTGGTGTGAGAGCTAATTCAATCAAGGAAACGCTGCATGTTGGAGAAGGGCATATTGAAGAAGGATCAGCCGAGTGGTTCTTGTGGGAGAACAACTCCATTTGGCTCACTAACTTCACACACCATCAGGCTTCCAAGCATCTCTCAAGGAAACTCAGTTTTCACACTCTATGCTTAGTGCCCTTTGAGTGCCTAGGACTGAAATGAAGCTTGGTGAGCATCAAACACAAACGAATGCTCCACATGCGGGTTTCACATGCCACCAACTCCACATTCACAGGCAACTTCAGCGCCACAGCCGTTTTCAGATAGCCCTCAAGCAAAGGCTCTAGACGCAAACATTGGTGTGAGAGCTTATTCAATCAAGGAAACACTGCATGTTGGTGAAGTGCATATTGAAGAAGGATCAGCCAGGTGGTTTGTGTGGGAGAACAACTCCATTTGGCTCACTAACTTCACACACCATCAGGCTTCCAAGCAGCTCTCAAGGAAACTCAGTTTTCACACTCGATGCTTAGTGCCCTTTGAGTGCCTAGGACTGAAAGGAAGCTTGGTGAGCATGCCACAAACGAATGCTCCACATGCGGGTTTCACATGCAACCAACTCCACATTCACAGGCAACTTCAGCGTCACAGCCGTTTTCAGATAGCCCTCAATGCAAAGGCTCTAGACGCAAATATTGGTGGAGAGCTAATTCAATCAAGGAAACACTGCATGTTGGTGAAGGGCATATTGAAGAAGAATCAGCCGAGTGGTTCTTGTGGGAGAACAACTCCATTTATTTCACTAACTTCACACACCATCAGGCTTCCAAGCAGCTATCAAGGAAACTCAGTTTTCACACTCGATGCTTAGTGCCCTTTGAGTGCCTAGGACTGAAATGAAGCTTGGTGAGCATCAAACACAAATGAATGCTCCACATGCGGGTTTCACATGCCACCAACTGCACATTCACAGGCAACTTCAGCGCCACAGCCGTTTTCAGATAGCCCTCAATGCAAAGGCTCTAGACGCAAATATTGGTGTGAGAGCTAATTCAATCAAGGAAACACTGCATGTTGGTGAAGGGCATATTGAAGAAGGATCAGCCGAGTGGTTCTTGTGGGAGAACAACTCCATTTGGCTCACTAACTTCACACACCATCAGGCTTCCAAGCAGCTCTCAAGGAAACTCAGGTTTCACACTCTATGCTTAGTGCCCTTTGAGTGCATTATCTAGGAATGAACCTGTTAGAGCATCCCACACAAACGAATGCTCCACATGCGGGTTTCACATGCCACCAACTCCACATTCACAGGCAACTTCAGCGCCACAGCCGTTTTCAGATAACCCTCAATGCAAAGGCTCTAGACGCAAATATTGGTGTGAAAGCTAATTCAATCAAGGAAACACTGCATGTTGGTGAAGGGTATATTGAAGAAGGGTCAGCCGAGTGGTTCTTGTGGGAGAACAACTTCATTTGGCTCACTAACTTCACACACCATCAGGCTTCCAAGCAGCTCTCAAGGAAACTCAGTTTTCACACTCTATGCTTAGTGCTCTTGAGTGCCTAGGACTGAAATGAAGCTTGGTGAACATCCCACACAAACGAATGCTCCACATGCGGGTTTCACATGCCACCAACTCCACATTCACAGGCAACTTCAGCGCCACAGCCGTTTTCAGATAACCCTCAAGCAAAGGCTCTAGACGCAAACATTGGTGTGAGAGCTTATTCAATCAAGGAAACACTGCATGTTGGTGAAGGGCATATTGAAGAAGGATCAGCAAGGTGGTTTTTGTGGGAGAACAACTCCATTTGGCTCACTAACTTCACACACCATCAGGCTTACAAGCAGCTCTCAAGGAAACTCAGTTTTCACACTCTATGCTTAGTGCCCTTTGAGTGCATTATCTAGGAATGAACCTGTTAGAGCATCCCACACAAACCAATGCTCCACATGCGGGTTTCACATGCCACCAAATCCACATTCACAGGCAACTTCAGCGCCACAGCCGTTTTCAGATAGCCCTCAATGCAAAGGCTCTAGACGCACATATTGGTGTGAGAGCTAATTCAATCAAGGAAACACTGCATGTTGGTGAAGGGCATATTGAAGAAGGATCAGCCGAGTGGTTCTTGTGGGAGAACAACTCCATTTGGCTCACTAACTTCACACACACCATCAGGCTTCCAAGCAGCTCTCAAGGAAACTCAGTTTTCACACTCTATGCTTAGTGCCCTTAGAGTGCCTAGGACTGAAATGAAGCTTCGTGAGCATCCCCACACAAACGAATGCTGCACATGCGGGTTTCACATGCCACCAACTCCACATTCACAGGCAACTTCAGCGCCCACAGGCCGTTTTCAGATAGCCCTCAATGCAAAGGCTCTAGACGCAAATATTGGTGTGAGAGCTAATTCAATCAAGGAAACACTGCATGTTGGTGAAGGGCATATTGAAGAAGGATCAGCCGAGTGGTTCTTGTGGGAGAACAACTCCATTTGGCCTCACTAACTTCACACACCATCAGGCTTCCATGCAGCTCTCAAGGAAACTCAGTTTTCACACTCTATGCTTAGTGATCTTTCAGTGCCTAGGACTGAAGAATGAAGCTTGGTGAGCATCCCACACTAACGAATGCTCCACATGCGGGTTTCACATGCCACCAACTCCACATTCACAGGCAACTTCAGCGCCACACAACCGTTTTCAGATAGCCCTCAATGCAAAGGCTCTAGACGCAAATATTGGTGTGAGAGCTAATTCAATCAAGGAAACACTGCATGTTGGTGAAGGGGCATATTGAAGAAGAATCAGCCGAGTGGTTTCTTGTGGGAGAATAACTCCATTTGGCTCACTAACTTTACACACCATCAGGTTTCCAAGCAGCTCTCAAGGAAACTCAGTTTTCACACTCTATGCTTAGTGCCCTTTGAGTGCCTAGCAGTGAAATGAAGCTTGGTGAGCATCCCCACACAAACGAATGCTCCACATGCGGGTTTTACATGCCACCCAACTCCCACATTCACAGCGCAACTTCAGCACGCCACAAGCCGTTTTCAGATAGCCCCTCAATGCAAAGGCTCTAGACGCAAATATTGGTGTGAGAGCTAATTCAAATCAAGGAAACACTGCATGTTGGTGAAGGGCATATTGAAGAAGAATCAGTCGAGTGGTTCTTGTGGGGAGAACAACTCGATTTGGCTCACTAACTGCACACACCATCAGGCTTCCAAGCAGCTCTCAAGGAATCTCAGGTTTCCACACTCTATGCTTAGTGCCCCTTTGAGTGCCTAGGACTGAAATGAAGCTTGGTGAGCATCCCACACAAACGAATGCTCCACATGCGGGTTTCACATGCCACCAACTCCACATTCACAGGCAACTTCAGCGCCACAGCCGTTTTCAGATAGCCCTCAATGCAAAGGCTCTAGACGCAAATATTGGTGTGAGAGCTAATTCAATCAAGGAAACACTGCATGTTGGTGAAGGGGCATATTGAAGAAGAATCAGCCGAGTGGTTCTTGTGGGAGAATAACTCCATTTGGCTCACTAACTTTACAACACCATCAGGTTTCCAAGCAGCTCTCAAGGAAACTCAGTTTTCACACTCTATGCTTAGTGCCCTTTGAGTGCCTAGCACTGAAATGAAGCTTGGTGAGCATCCCCACGACAAACGAATGCTCCACATGCGGGTTTTACATGCCACCAACTCCACATTCACAGGCAACTTCAGCGCCACAGCCGTTTTCAGATAGCCCTCAATGCAAAGGCTCTAGACGCAAATATTGGTGTGAGAGCTAATTCAATCAAGGAAACACTGCATGTTGGTGAAGGGCATATTGAAGAAGAATCAGTCGAGTGGTTTTTGTGGGAGAACAACTCCATTTGGCTCACTAACTTCACACACCATCAGGCTTCCAAGCAGCTCTCAAGGAAACTCAGGTTTCACACTCTATGCTTAGTGCCCTTGAGTGCATTATCTAGGAATGAACCTGGTAGAGCATCCCACACAAACCAATGCTCCACATGCGGGTTTCACATGCCACCAAATCCACATTCACAGGCAACTTCAGCGCCACAGCCGTTTTCAGATAGCCCTCAATGCAAAAGGCTCTAGACGCAAAATATTGGTGTGAGAGCTAATTCAATCAAGGAAACTCTGCATGTTGGTGAAGGGCATATTGAAGAAGAATCAGTCGAGTGGTTCTTGTGCGGAGAACAACTCCATTTGGCTCACCTAACTTTACACACCATCAGGCTTCCAAGCAGCTCTCAAGGAAACTCAGTTTTCACACTCTATGCTTAGTGCCCTTTGAGTGCATTATCTAGGAATGAACCTGTTAGAGCATCCCACACAAACCAATGCTCCACATGCGGGTTTCACATGCCACCAACTCCACATTCACAAGGCAACTTCAGCGCCACAGCCGTTTTCAGATAGCCCTCAATGCAAAGGCTCTAGACGCAAATATTGGTGTGAGAGCTAATTCAATCAAGGAAACACTGCATGTTGGTGAAGGGCATATTGAAGAAGGATCAGCCGAGTGGTTCTTGTGGGAGAACAACTCCATTTGGCTCACTAACTTCACACACCATCAGGCTTCCATGCAGCTCTCAAGGAAACTCAGGTTTCACACTCTATGCTTAGTGACCTTTCAGTGCCTAGGACTGAAATGAAGCTTGGTGAGCATCCCACACAAACGAATGCTCCACATGCGGGTTTCACATGCCCACCAACTCCACATTCACTAGGCAACTTCAGCGCAACAGCCGTTTTCAGATAGCTCTCAATGCAAAGGCTCTAGACGCAAATATTGGTGTGAGAGCTAATTCAATCAAGGAAACGCTGCATGTTTGAGAAGGGCATATTGAAGAAGGATCAGCCGAGTGGTTCTTGTGGGAGAACAACTCCATTTGGCCTCACTAACTTCACACACCATCAGGCTTCCAAGCATCTCTCAAGGAAACTCAGTTTTCACACTCTATGCTTAGTGCCCTTTGAGTGCCTAGGACTGAAATGAAGCTTGGTGAGCATCAAACACAAACGAATGCTCCACATGCGGGTTTCACATGCCACCAACTCCACATTCACAGGCAACTTCAGCGCCACAGCCCGTTTTCAGATAGCCCTCAAGCAAAGGCTCTAGACGCAAACATTGGTGTGAGAGCTTATTCAATCAAGGAAACCACTGCATGTTGGTGAAGGGTATATTGAAGAAGGGTCAGCCGAGTGGTTCTTGTGGGAGAACAACTTCATTTGGCTCACTAACTTCACACACCATCAGGCTTCCAAGGCAGCTCTCAAGGAAACTCAGTTTTCACACTCGATGCTTAGTGCCCCTTTGAGTGCCTAGGACTGAAAGGAGAGCTTGGTGAGCATGCCACAAACGAATGCTCCACATGCGGGTTTCACATGCAACCAACTCCACATTCACAGGCAACTTCAGCGCCACAGCCGTTTTCAGATAGCCCTCAATGCAAAGGCTCTAGACGCAAATATTGGTGGAGAGCTAATTCAATCAAGGAAACACTGCATGTTGGTGAAGGGCATATTGAAGAAAGAATCAGCCGAGTGGTTCTTGTGGGAGAACAACTCCATTTATTTCACTAACTTCACACACCATCAGGCTTCCAAGCAGCTATCAAGGAAACTCAGTTTTCACACTCGATGCTTAGTGCCCCTTTGAGTGCCTAGGACTGAAATGAAGCTTGGTGAGCATCAAACACAAATGAATGCTCCACATGCGGGTTTCACATGCCACCAACTGCACATTCACAGGCAACTTCAGCGCCACAGAGCCGTTTTCAGATAGCCCTCAATGCAAAGGCTCTAGACGCAAATATTGGTGTGAGAGCTAATTCAATCAAGGAAACACTTGCATGTTGGTGAAGGGCATATTGAAAGAAGGATCATCCGAGTGGTTCTTGTGGGAGAACAACTCCATTTGGCTCACATAACTTCACACACCATCAGGCTTCCAAGCAGCTCTCAAGGAAACTCAGGTTTCACACTCTATGCTTAGTGCCCTTTGAGTGCATTATCTAGGAATGAACCTGTTAGAGCATCCCACACAAACGAATGCTCCACATGCGGGTTTCACATGCCACCAAACTCCACATTCACAGGCAACTTCAGCGCCACAGCCGTTTTCAGATAACCCTCAATGCAAAGGCTCTAGACGCAAATATTGGTGTGAGAGCTAATTCAATCAAGGAAACACTGCATGTTGGTGAAGGGTATATTGAAGAAGGGTCAGCCGAGTGGTTCTTGTGGGAGAACAACTTCATTTGGCTCACTAACTTCACACAGCCATCAGGCTTCCAAGCAGCTCTCAAGGAAACTCAGTTTTCACACTCTATGCTTAGTGCTCTTGAGTGCCTAGGACTGAAATGAAGCTTGGTGAACATCCCACACAAACGAATGCTCCACATGCGGGTTTCACATGCCACCAACTCCACATTCACAGGCAACTTCAGCGCCACAGCCGTTTTCAGATAGCCCTCAAGCAAAGGCTCTAGACGCAAACATTGGTGTGAGAGCTAATTCAATCAAGGAAACACTGCATGTTGGTGAAGGGCATATTGAAGAAGGATCAGCAAGGTGGTGTTTTTGTGGGAGAACAACTCCATTTGGCTCACTAACTTCACACACCATGAGGCTTACAAGCAGCTCTCAAGGAAACTCAGTTTTCACACTCTATGCTTAGTGCCCTTTGAGTGCATTATCTAGGCAATGAACCTGTTAGAGCATCCCACACAAACCAATGCTCCACATGCGGGTTTCACATGCCACCAAATCCACATTCACAGGCAACTTCAGCGCCACAGCCGTTTTCAGATAGCCCTCAATGCAAAGGCTCTAGACGCACATATTGGTGTGAGAGCTAATTCAATCAAGGAAAACACTGCATGTTGGTGAAGGGGCATATTGAAGAAGGATCAGCCGAGTGGTTCTTGTGGGAGAACAACTCCATTTGGCTCACTAACTTCAACACACCATCAGGCTTCCAAGCAGCTCTCAAGGAAACTCAGTTTTCACACTCTATGCTTAGTGCCCTTTGAGTGCCTAGGACTGAAATGAAGCTTCGTGAGCATCCCACACAAACGAATGCTGCACATGCGGGCTTTCACATGCCACAACTCCACATTCACAGGCAACTTCAGCGCCACAGCCGTTTTCAGATAGCCCTCAATGCAAAGGCTCTAGACGCAAAATATTGGTGTGAGAGCTAATTCAATCAAGGAAACACTGCATGTTGGTGAAGGGCATATTGAAGAAGGATCAGCCGAGTGGTTCTTGTGGGAGAATAACTCCATTTGGCTCACTAACTTTACACACCATCAGGCTTCCAAGCAGCTCTCAAGGAAACTCAGTTTTCACACTCGATGCTTAGTGCCCTTTGAGTGCATTATCTAGGAATGAACCTGTTAGAGCATCCCACACAAACCAATGCTCTACATGCGGGTTTCACATGCCACCAACTCCACATTCACAGGCAACTTCAGCGCCACAGCCGTTTTCAGATAGCCCTCAATGCAAAGGCTCTAGACGCAAATATTGGTGTGAGAGCTAATTCAATCAAGGAAACACTGCATGTTGGTGAAGGGCATATTGAAGAAGGATCAGCCGAGTGGTTCTTGTGGGAGAACAACTCCATTTTGGCTCACTAACTTCCACACACCATCAGGCTTCCATGCAGCTCTCAAGGAAACTCAGTTTTCACACTCTATGCTTAGTGATCTTTCAGTGCCTAGGACTGAAATGAAGCTTGGTGAGCATCCCACACTAACGAATGCTCCACATGCGGGGTTTTCACATGCCACCAACTCCACATTCACAGGCAACTTCAGCGCCACAACCGTTTTCAGATAGCCCTCAATGCAAAGGCTCTAGACGCAAATATTGGTGTGAGAGCTAATTCAATCAAGGAAACACTGCATGTTGGTGAAGGGCATATTGAAGAAGAATCAGCCGAGTGGTTCTTGTGGGAGAATAACTCCATTTGGCTCACTAACTTTACACACCATCAGGTTTCCAAGCAGCTCTCAAGGAAACTCAGTTTTCACACTCTATGCTTAGTGCCCTTTGAGTGCCTAGCAGTGAAATGAAGCTTGGTGAGCATCCCACACAAACGAATGCTCCACATGCGGGTTTTACATGCCACCAACTCCACATTCACAGGCAACTTCAGCGCCACACAGCCGTTTTCCAGATAGCCCCTCAATGCAAAGGCTCTAGACGCAAATATTGGTGTGAGAGCTAATTCAATCAAGGAAACACTGCATGTTGGTGAAGGGGCATATTGAAGAAGAATCAGTCGAGTGGTTCTTGTGGGAGAACAACTCGATTTGGCTCACTAACTTCACACACCATCAGGCTTCCAAGCAGCTCTCAAGGAATCTCAAGCATCCCACACAAACCAATGCTCCACATGCGGGTTTCACATGCCACCAAATCCACATTCACAGGCAACTTCAGCGCCACAGCCGTTTTCAGATAGCCCTCAATGCAAAGGCTCTAGACGCAAATATTGGTGTGAGAGCTAATTCAATCAAGGAAACACTGCATGTTGGTGAAGGGCATATTGAAGAAGAATCAGTCGAGTGGTTCTTGTGGGAGAACAACTCCATTTGGCTCACTAACTTTACACACCATCAGGCTTCCAAGCAGCTCTCAAGGAAACTCAGTTTTCACACTCTATGCTTAGTGCCCTTTGAGTGCATTATCTAGGAATGAACCTGTTAGAGCATCCCACACAAACCAATGCTCCACATGCGGGTTTCACATGCCACCAACTCCACATTCACAGGCAACTTCAGCGCCACAGCCGTTTTCAGATAGCCCTCAATGCAAAGGCTCTAGACGCAAATATTGGTGTGAGAGCTAATTCAATCAAGGAAACACTGCATGTTGGTGAAGGGCATATTGAAGAAGGATCAGCCGAGTGGTTCTTGTGGGAGAACAACTCCATTTGGCTCACTAACTTCACACACCATCAGGCTTCCATGCAGCTCTCAAGGAAACTCAGGTTTCACACTCTATGCTTAGTGACCTTTCAGTGCCTAGGACTGAAATGAAGCTTGGTGAGCATCCCACACAAACGAATGCTCCACATGCGGGTTTCACATGCCACCAACTCCACATTCACAGGCAACTTCAGCGCAACAGCCGTTTTCAGATAGCTCTCAATGCAAAGGCTCTAGACGCAAATATTGGTGTGAGAGCTAATTCAATCAAGGAAACGCTGCATGTTGGAGAAGGGCATATTGAAGAAGGATCAGCCGAGTGGTTCTTGTGGGAGAACAACTCCATTTGGCTCACTAACTTCACACACCATCAGGCTTCCAAGCATCTCTCAAGGAAACTCAGTTTTCACACTCTATGCTTAGTGCCCTTTGAGTGCCTAGGACTGAAATGAAGCTTGGTGAGCATCAAACACAAACGAATGCTCCACATGCGGGTTTCACATGCCACCAACTCCACATTCACAGGCAACTTCAGCGCCACAGCCGTTTTCAGATAGCCCTCAAGCAAAGGCTCTAGACGCAAACATTGGTGTGAGAGCTTATTCAATCAAGGAAACACTGCATGTTGGTGAAGTGCATATTGAAGAAGGATCAGCCAGGTGGTTTGTGTGGGAGAACAACTCCATTTGGCTCACTAACTTCACACACCATCAGGCTTCCAAGCAGCTCTCAAGGAAACTCAGTTTTCACACTCGATGCTTAGTGCCCTTTGAGTGCCTAGGACTGAAAGGAAGCTTGGTGAGCATGCCACAAACGAATGCTCCACATGCGGGTTTCACATGCAACCAACTCCACATTCACAGGCAACTTCAGCGCCACAGCCGTTTTCAGATAGCCCTCAATGCAAAGGCTCTAGACGCAAATATTGGTGGAGAGCTAATTCAATCAAGGAAACACTGCATGTTGGTGAAGGGCATATTGAAGAAGAATCAGCCGAGTGGTTCTTGTGGGAGAACAACTCCATTTATTTCACTAACTTCACACACCATCAGGCTTCCAAGCAGCTATCAAGGAAACTCAGTTTTCACACTCGATGCTTAGTGCCCTTTGAGTGCCTAGGACTGAAATGAAGCTTGGTGAGCATCAAACACAAATGAATGCTCCACATGCGGGGTTTCACATGCCACCAACTGCACATTCACAGGCAACTTCAGCGCCACAGCCGTTTTCAGATAGCCCTCAATGCAAAGGCTCTAGACGCAAATATTGGTGTGAGAGCTAATTCAATCAAGGAAACACTGCATGTTGGTGAAGGGCATATTGAAGAAGGATCAGCCGAGTGGTTCTTGTGGGAGAACAACTCCATTTGGCTCACTAACTTCACACACCATCAGGCTTCCAAGCAGCTCTCAAGGAAACTCAGGTTTCACACTCTATGCTTAGTGCCCTTTGAGTGCATTATCTAGGAATGAACCTGTTAGAGCATCCCACACAAACGAATGCTCCACATGCGGGTTTCACATGCCACCAACTCCACATTCACAGGCAACTTCAGCGCCACAGCCGTTTTCAGATAACCCTCAATGCAAAGGCTCTAGACGCAAATATTGGTGTGAAAGCTAATTCAATCAAGGAAACACTGCATGTTGGTGAAGGGTATATTGAAGAAGGGTCAGCCGAGTGGTTCTTGTGGGAGAACAACTTCATTTGGCTCACTAACTTCACACACCATCAGGCTTCCAAGCAGCTCTCAAGGAAACTCAGTTTTCACACTCTATGCTTAGTGCTCTTGAGTGCCTAGGACTGAAATGAAGCTTGGTGAACATCCCACACAAACGAATGCTCCACATGCGGGTTTCACATGCCACCAACTCCACATTCACAGGCAACTTCAGCGCCACAGCCGTTTTCAGATAGCCCTCAAGCAAAGGCTCTAGACGCAAACATTGGTGTGAGAGCTAATTCAATCAAGGAAACACTGCATGTTGGTGAAGGGCATATTGAAGAAGGATCAGCAAGGTGGTTTTTGTGGGAGAACAACTCCATTTGGCTCACTAACTTCACACACCATGAGGCTTACAAGCAGCTCTCAAGGAAACTCAGTTTTCACACTCTATGCTTAGTGCCCTTTGAGTGCATTATCTAGGAATGAACCTGTTAGAGCATCCCACACAAACCAATGCTCCCACATGCGGGTTTCACATGCCACCAAATCCACATTCACAGGCAACTTCAGCGCCACAGCCGTTTTCAGATAGCCCTCAATGCAAAGGCTCTAGACGCACATATTGGTGTGAGAGCTAATTCAATCAAGGAAACACTGCATGTTGGTGAAGGGCATATTGAAGAAGGATCAGCCGAGTGGTTTCTTGTGGGAGAACAACTCCATTTGGCTCACTAACTTCACACACCATCAGGTTTCCAAGCAGCTCTCAAGGAAACTCAGTTTTCACACTCTATGCTTAGTGCCCTTTGAGTGCCTAGCACTGAAATGAAGCTTGGTGAGCATCCCCACACAAACGAATGCTCCACATGCGGGTTTTACATGCCACCAACTCCACATTCACAGGCAACTTCAGCGCCACAGCTGTTTTCAGATAGCCCCTCATTGCAAAGGCTCTAGACGCAAATATTGGTGTGAGAGCTAATTCAATCAAGGAAACACTGCATGTTGGTGAAGAGCATATTGAACAACGATTAGCTGAGTGGTTCTTGTGGGAGAACAACTCCATTTGGCTCACTAACTTCACACACCATCAGGCTTCCAAGCAGCTCTCAAGGAAACTCAGGTTTCACACTCTATGCTTAGTGCCCTTTGAGTGCATTATCTAGGAATGAACCTGATAGAGCATCCCACACAAACGAATGCTCCATATGCGGGTTTCACATGCCACCAACTCCACATTCACAGGCAACTTCAGCGCCACAGCTATTTTCAGATAGCCCTCAATGCAAAGGATCTAGACGCAAATATTGGTGTGAGAGCTAATTCAATCAAGGAAACACTGCATGTTGGTGAAGGGCATATTGAAGAAGGATCAGCCGAGTGGTTCTTGTGGGAGAACAACTCCATTTGGCTCACTAACTTCACACACCATCAGGCTTCCAAGCAGCTCTCAAGGAAACTCAGTTTTCACACTCTATGCTTAGTGCCCTTTGAGTGCCTAGGACTGAAATGAAGCTTGGTGAGCATCCCACACAAATGAATGCTCCACATGCGGGTTTCACATGCAACCAACTCCACATTCACAGGCAACTTCAGCGCCACAGCCGTTTTCAGATAGCCCTCAATGCAAAGCCTCTAGACGCAAATATTGGTGTGAGAGCTAATACAATCAACGAAACACTGCATGTTGGTGAAGGGCATATTGAAGAAGGATCAGCCGAGTGGTTCTTGTGGGAGAACAACTCCATTTGGCTCACTAACTTCACACACCATCAGGCTTCCATGCAGCTCTCAAGGAAACTCATTTTTCACACTCTATGCTTAGTGACCTTTCAGTGCCTAGGACTGAAATGAAGCTTGGTGAGCATCCCACACAAACGAATGCTCCACATGCGGGTTTCACATGCCACCAACTCCACATTCACAGGCAACTTCAGCGCCACAACCGTTTTCAGATAGCCCTCAATGCAAAGGCTCTAGACGCAAATATTGGTGTGAGAGCTAATTCAATCAAGGAAACACTGCATGTTGGTGAAGGGCATATTGAAGAAGGATCAGCCGAGTGGTTCTTGTGGGAGAACAACTCCATTTGGGCTCACTAACTTCACACACCATCAGGCTTCGAAGCAGCTCTCAGGGAAACTCAGTTTTCACACTCTATGCTTAGTGCCCTTTGAGTGCCTAGGACTGAAATGAAGCTTGGTGAGCATCCCACACAAACGAATGCTCCACATGCGGGTTTCACATGCCACCAACTCCACATTCACAGGCAACTTCAGCGCCACAGCCGTTTTCCGATAGCCCTCAATGCAAAGGCTCTAGACGCAAATATTTGTGTGAGAGCTAATTCAATCAAGGAAACGCTGCATGTTGGTGAAGGGCATATTGAAGAAGGATCAGCCGAGTGGTTCTTGTGGGAGAACAACTCCATTTGGCTCACTAACTTCACACACCATCAGGCTTCCAAGCAGCTCTCAAGGAAACTCCGTTTTCACACTCTATGCTTAGTGCCCTTTGAGTGCCTAGGACTGAAATGAAGCTTGGTGAGCATCCCACACAAACGAATGCTCCACATGCGGGTTTCACATGCCACCAACTCCACATTCACAGGCAACTTCACCAGGCAACTTCAGCGCCACAGCCGTTTTTCAGATAGCCCTCAAGCAAAGGCTCTAGATGCAAACATTGGTGTGAGAGCTAATTCAATCAAGGAAACACTGCATGTTGGTGAAGGGCATATCGAAGAAGGATCAGCCAGGTGGTTTTTGTGGGAGAACAACTCCATTTGGCTCACTAACTTCACACACCATGAGGCTTCCAAGCAGCTCTCAGGGAAACTCAGTTTTCACACTCTATGTTTAGTGCCCTTTGAGTGCATTATCTAGGAATGACCCTGGTAGAGCATCCACACAACGAATGCTCCACATGCGGGTTTCACATGCCACCAACTCCACATTCCCAGGCAACTTCAGCGCCCACAGCCGTTTTCAGATAGCCCTCAAGCAAAGGCTCTAGACGCAAACATTGGTGTGAGAGCTTATTCAATCAAGGAAACACTGCATGTTGGTGAAGGGCATATTGAAGAAGGATCAGCCAGGTGGTTTGTGTGGGAGAACAACTCCATTTGGCTCACTAACTTCACACACCATCAGGCTTCCAAGCAGCTCTCAAGGAAACTCAGTTTTCACACTCGATGCTTAGTGCACTTTGAGTGCCTAGGACTGAAATGAAGCTTGGAGAACATTCCCCACAAACGAATGCTCCACATGCGGGTTTCACATGCCTCCAACTCCACATTCACAGGCAACTTCAGCGCCACAGCCGTTTTCAGATAGCCCTCAATGCAAAGGCTCTAGACGCAAATATTGGTGGAGAGCTAATTCAATCAAGGAAACACTGCATGTTGGTGAAGGGCATATTGAAGAAGAATCAGCCGAGTGGTTCTTGTGGGAGAACAACTCCATTTGGCTCACTAACTTCACACACCATCAGGCTTCCAAGCAGCTCTCAAGGAAACTCAGTTTTCACACTCTATGCTTAGTGCCCTTTGAGTGCATTATCAAGGAATGAACCTGGTAGAGCATCCCACACAAACAAATGCTCCACATGCGGGTTTCACATGCCACCAACTCCACATTCACAGGCAACTTCAGCGCCACAGCCGTTTTCAGATAGCCCTCAATGCAAAGGCTCCTAGACGCAAATATTGGTGTGAGCGCTAATTCAATCAAGGAAACACTGCATGTTGGTGAAGGGTATATTGAAGAAGGGTCAGCCGAGTGGTTCTTGTGGGAGAAGAACTTCATTTGGCTCAATAACTTCACACACCATCAGGCTTCCAAGCAGCTCTCAAGGAAACTCAGTTTTCACACTCTATGCTTAGTGCCCTTGAGTGCCTAGGACTGAAATGAAGCTTGGTGAACATCCCACACAAACGAATGCTCCACATGCGGGTTTCACATGCCACCAACTCCACATTCACAGGCAACTTCAGCGCCACAGCCGTTTTCAGATAGCCATCAATGCAAAGGCTCTAGACGCAAATATTGGTGTGAGAGCTAATTCAATCAAGGAAACACTGCATGTTGGTGAAGGGCATATTGAAGAAGGATCAGCAAGGTGGTTTTTGTGGGAGAATAACTCCATTTGGCTCACTAACTTCACACACCATCAGGTTTCCAAGCAGCTCTCAAGGAAACTCAGTTTTCACACTCTATGATTAGTGCCCTTTGAGTGCCTAGCACTGAAATGAAGCTTGGTGAGCATCCCACACAAACGAATGCTCCACATGCGGGTTTCACATGCCACCAAATCCACATTCACAGGCAACTTCAGCGCCACAGCCGTTTTCAGATAGCCCTCAATGCAAAGGCTCTAGACGCAAATATTGGTGTGAGCGCTAATTCAATCAAGGAAACACTGCATGTTGGTGAAGGGTATATTGAAGAAGGGTCAGCCGAGTGGTTCTTGTGGGAGAACAACTCCATTTGGCTCACTAACTTCACACACCATCAGGCTTCCATGCAGCTCTCAAGGAAACTCAGTTTTCACACTCTATGCTTAGTGCCCTTGAGTGCCTAGGACTGAAATGAAGCTTGGTGAACATCCCACACAAACGAATGCTCCACATGCGGGTTTCACAAGCCACCAACTCCACATTCACAGGCAACTTCAGCGCCACAGCCGTTTTCAAATAGCCCTCAGCAAAGGCTCTAGACGCAAACATTGGTGTGAGAGCTAATTCAATCAAGGAAACACTGCATGTTGGTGAAGGGCATATTGAAGAAGGATCAGCAAGGTGGTTTTTGTGGGAGAACAACTCCATTTGGCTCACTAACTTCACACACCATCAGGCTTACAAGCAGCTCTCAGGGAAACTCAGTTTTCACCCTCTATGTTTAGTGCCCTTTGAGTGCATTTTCTAGGAATGACCCTGGTAGAGCATCCCACACAAACGAATGCTCCACATGCGGGTTTCACATGCCACCAACTCCACATTCACAGGCAACTTCAGCGCCACAGCCGTTTTCAGATAGCCCTCAAGCAAAGGCTCTAGACGCAAACATTGGTGTGAGAGCTTATTCAATCAAGGAAACACTGCATGTTGGTGAAGGGCATATTGAAGAAGGATCAACCGAGTGGTTCTTGTGGGAGAACAACTCCATTTGGCTCACTAACTTCACACACCATCAGGCTTCCAAGCAGCTCTCAGGGAAACTCAGTTTTCACACTCTATGTTTAGTGCCCTTTGAGTGCATTGTCTAGGAATAAACCTGGTAGAGCATTACACACAAACGAATGCTCCACATGCGGGTTTCACATGCCACCAACTCCACATTCACAGGCAACTTCAGCGCCACAGCCGTTTTCAGATAGCCCTCAATGCAAAGGCTCTAGACGCAAATATTGGGTGTGAGAGCTAATTCAATCAAGGAAACACTGCATGTTTGCTGAAGGGCATATTGAAGAAGAATCAGCCGAGTGGTTCCTGTGGGAGTACAACTCCATTTGGCTCACTAACTTCACACACCATCAGGCTTCCAAGCAGCTCTCAAGGAAACTCAGTTTTCACACTCGATGCTTAGTGCCCTTTGAGTGCCTAGGACTGAAATGAAGCTTGGTGAGCATCACACAAAAACGAATGCTCCACATCCGGGTTTCACATGCCTCCAACTCCACATTCACAGGCAACTTCAGCGCCACAGCCGTTTTCAGATAGCCCTCAATGCAAAGGCTCTAGATTTGGTGGAGAGCTAATTCAATCAAGGAAACACTGCATGTTGGTGAAGGGCATATTGAAGAAGAATCAGCCGAGTGGTTCTTGTGGGAGAACAACTCCATTTGGCTCACTAACTTCACACACCATCAGGCTTCCAAGCAGCTCTCAAGGAAACTCAGTTTTCACACTCGATGCTTAGTGCCCTTGAGTGCCTAGGACTGAAATGAAGCTTGGTGAACATCCCACACAAATGAATGCTCCACATGCGGGTTTCACATGCCACCAACTCCACATTCACAGGCAACTTCAGCGCCACAGCCGTTTTCAGATAGCCCTCAATGCAAAGGCTCTAGACGCAAATATTGGTGTGAGCGCTAATTCAATCAAGGAAACACTGCATGTTGGTGAAGGGTATATTGAAGAAGGGTCAGCCGAGTGGTTCTTGTGGGAGAACAACTCCATTTGGCTCACTAACTTCACACACCATCAGGCTTCCAAGCAGCTCTCAAGGAAACTCAGGTTTCACACTCTATGCTTAGTGCCCTTGAGTGCCTAGGACTGAAATGAAGCTTGGTGAACATCCCACACAAACGAATGCTCCACATGCGGGTTTCACATGCCACCAACTCCACATTCACAGGCAACTTCAGCGCCACAGCCGTTTTCAAATAGCCCTCAAGCAAAGGCTCTAGACGCAAACATTGGTGTGAGAGCTAATTCAATCAAGGAAACACTGCATGTTGGTGAAGGGCATATTGAAGAAGGATCAGCAAGGTGGTTTTTGTGGGAGAACAACTCCATTTGGCTCACTAACTTCACACACCATCAGGCTTACAAGCAGCTCTCAGGGAAACTCAGTTTTCACCCTCTATGTTTAGTGCCCTTTGAGTGCATTTTCTAGGAATGACCCTGGTAGAGCATCCCACACAAACGAATGCTCCACATGGGGTTTCACATGCCACCCAACTCCACATTCACAGGCAACTTCAGCGCCACAGCCGTTTTCAGATAGCCCTCAAGCAAAGGCTCTAGACGCAAACATTGGTGTGAGAACTTATTCAATCAAGGAAACACTGCATGTTGGGTGAAGGGCATATTGAAGAAGGATCAACCGAGTGGTTCTTGTGGGAGAACAACTCCATTTGGCTCACTAACTTCACACACCATGAGGCTTACAAGCAGCTCTCAAGGAAACTCAGTTTTCACACTCTATGTTTAGTGCCCTTTGAGTGCATTGTCTAGGAATAAACCTGGTAGAACATTACACACAAACGAATGCTCCACATGCGGGTTTCACATGCCACCAACTCCACATTCACAGGCAACTTCAGCGCCACAGCCGTTTTCAGATAGCCCTCAATGCAAAGGCTCTAGACGCAAATATTGGTGTGAGAGCTAATTCAATCAAGGAAACACTGCATGTTGCTGAAGGGCATATTGAAGAAGAATCAGCCGAGTGGTTCCTGTGGGAGTACAACTCCATTTGGCTCACTAACTTCACACACCATCAGGCTTCCAAGCAGCTCTCAAGGAAACTCAGTTTTCACACTCGATGCTTAGTGCCCTTTGAGTGCCTAGGGACTGAAATGAAGCTTGGTGAGCATCACACAAAAACGAATGCTCCACATCCGGGTTTCACATGCCTCCAACTCCACATTCACAGGCAACTTCAGCGCCACAGCCGTTTTTCAGATAGCCCTCAATGCAAAGGCTCTAGACGCAAATATTGGTGTGAGCGCTAATTCAATCAAGGAAACACTGCATGTTGGTGAAGGGTATATTGAAGAAGGGTCAGCCGAGTGGTTCTTGTGGGAGAACAACTTCATTTGGCTCACTAACTTCACACACCATCAGGCTTCCAAGCAGCTCTCAAGGAAACTCAGTTTTCACACTCTATGCTTAGTGCCCTTAAGTGCCTAGGACTGAAATGAAGCTTGGTGAACATCCACACAAACGAATGCTCCACATGCGGGTTTCACATGCCACCAAATCA
>NW_026701039.1:0-36265 GCF_030435755.1 Ochotona princeps
TATTGGTGTGAGAGCTAATTCAATCAAGGAAACACTGCATGTTGGTGGAGGGCTATTGAAGAAGGATCAGCCGAGTGGTTCTTGTGGGAGAACAACTCCATTTGGCTCACTAACTTCACACACCATCAGGCTTCCAAGCAGCTCTCAAGGAAACTCAGTTTTCACACTCTATGCTTAGTGCCCTTTGAGAGCATAGAATGAATGAACTTGGTAGAGCATCCCACACAAACGAATGCTCCACATGCGGGTTTCACATGCCACCAACTCCACATTCACAGGCAACTTCAGCGCCACAGCCGTTTTCAGATAGCCCTCAATGCAAAGGCTCTAGACGCAAATATTGGTGTGAGAGCTAATTCAATCAAGGAAACACTGCATGTTGGTGAAGGGCATATTGAAGAAGGATCAGCCGAGTGGTTCTTGTGGGAGAACAACTCCATTTGGCTCACTAACTTCACACACCATCAGGCTTCCAAGCAGCTCTCAAGGAACTCAGTTTTCACACTCTATGCTTAGTGCCCTTTGAGTGCTATGACTGTAGAATGAAGCTTGGTGAGCATCCCACACAAACGAATGCTCCACATGCGGGTTTCACATGCCACCAACTCCACATTCACAGGCAACTTCAGCGCCACAGCCATTTTCAGATAGCCCTCAATGCAAAGGCTCTAGACGCAAATATTGGTGTGAGAGCTAATTCAATCAAGGAAACACTGCATGTTGGTGAAGGGCATATTGAAGAAGGATCAGCCGAGTGGTTCTTGTGGGAGAACAACTCCATTTGGCTCACTAACTTCACACACCATCAGGCTTCCAAGCAGCTCTCAAGGAAACTCAGTTTTCACACTCTATGCTTAGTGCCCTTTGAGAGCATTATGTAGGAATGAACTGGTAGAGCATCCCACACAAACGAATGCTCCACATGCGGGTTTCACATGCCACCAACTCCACATTCACAGGCAACTTCAGCGCCACAGCCGTTTTCAGATAGCCCTCAATGCAAAGGCTCTAGACGCAAATATTGGTGTGAGAGCTAATTCAATCAAGGAAACACTGCATGTTGGTGAAGGGCATATTGAAGAAGGATCAGCCGAGTGGTTCTTGTGGGAGAACAACTCCATTTGGCTCACTAACTTCACACACCATCAGGCTTCCAAGCAGCTCTCAAGGAAACTCAGTTTTCACACTCTATGCTTAGTGCCCTTTGAGAGCATTATGTAGGAATGAACCTGGTAGAGCATCCCACACAAACGAATGCTCCACATGCGGGTTTCACATGCCACCAACTCCACATTCACAGGCAACTTCAGCGCCACAGCCGTTTTCAGATAGCCCTCAATGCAAAGGCTCTAGACGCAAATATTGGTGTGAGAGCTAATTCAATCAAGGAAACACTGCATGTTGGTGAGGCATATTGAAGAAGGATCAGCCGAGTGGTTCTTGTGGGAGAACAACTCCATTTTGGCTCACTAACTTCACACACCATCAGGCTTCCAAGCAGCTCTCAAGGAAACTCAGGTTTCACACTCTATGCTTAGTGCCCTTTGAGAGCATTATGTAGGAATGAACTCTGGTAGAGCATCCCACACAAACGAATGCTCCACATGCGGGTTTCACATGCCACCAACTCCACATTCACAGGCAACTTCAGCGCCACAGCCATTTTCAGATAGCCCTCAATGCAAAGGCTCTAGACCAAATATTGGTGTGAGAGCTAATTCAATCAGGAAACACTGCATGTTGGTGAAGGGCATATTGAAGAAGGATCAGCCGAGTGGTTCTTGGGGGAACAACTCCATTTGGCTCACTAACTTCACACACCATCAGGCTTCCAAGCAGCTCTCAAGGAAACTCAGTTTTCACACTCTATGCTTAGTGCCCTTTGAGAGCATTATGTAGGAATGAACCTGGTAGAGCATCCCACACAAACGAATGCTCCACATGCGGGTTTCACATGCCACCAACTCCACATTCACAGGCAACTTCAGCGCCACAGCCGTTTTCAGATAGCCCTCAATGCAAAGGCTCTAGACGCAAATATTGGTGTGAGAGCTAATTCAATCAAGGAAACACTGCATGTTGGTGAAGGGCATATTGAAGAAGGATCAGCCGAGTGGTTCTTGTGGGAGAACAACTCCATTTGGCTCACTAACTTCACACACCATCAGGCTTCCAAGCAGCTCTCAAGGAAACTCAGTTTTCACACTCTATGCTTAGTGCCCTTTGAGTGCCTAGGATTGAAATGAATCTGGGAGAGCATCCCACAGAAACGAATGCTCCACATGCGGGTTTCACATGCCACCAACTCCACATTCACAGGCAACTTCAGCGCCACAGCCGTTTACAGATAGCCCTCAATGCAAAGGCTCTAGACGCAAATATTGGTGTGAGAGCTAATTCAATCAAGGAAACACTGCATGTTGGTGAAGGGCATATTGAAGAAGGATCAGCCGAGTGGTTCTTGTGGGAGAACAACTCCATTTGGCTCACTAACTTCACACACCATCAGGCTTCCAAGCAGCTCTCAAGGAAACTCAGGTTTCACACTCTATGCTTAGTGCCCTTTGAGTGCCTAGGACTGAAATGAACCTGGTAGAGCATCCCACACAAACGAATGCTCCACATGCGGGTTTCACATGCCACCAACTCCACATTCACAGGCAACTTCAGCGCCACAGCCGTTTTCAGATAGCCCTCAATGCAAAGGCTCTAGACGCAAATATTGGTGTGAGAGCTAATTCAATCAAGGAAACACTGCATGTTGGTGAAGGGGCATATTGAAGAAGGATCAGCCGAGTGGTTCTTGTGGGAGAACAACTCCATTTGGCTCACTAACTTCACACACCATCAGGCTTCCAAGCAGCTCTCAAGGAAACTCAGTTTTCACACTCTATGCTTAGTGCCCTTTGAGTGCCTAGGACTGAAATGAACCTGGTAGAGCATCCCACACAAACGAATGCTCCACATGCGGGTTTCACATGCCCACCAACTCCACATTGACAGGCAACTTCAGCGCCACAGCCGTTTTCAGATAGCCCTCAATGCGAAGGCTCTAGACGCAAATATTGGTGTGAGAGCTAATTCAATCAAGGAAACACTGCATGTTGGTGAAGGGCATATTGAAGAAGGATCAGCCGAGTGGTTCTTGTGGGAGAACAACTCCATTTGGCTCACTAACTTCACACACCATCAGGCTTCCAAGCAGCTCTCAAGGAAACTCAGTTTTCACACTCTATGCTTAGTGCCCTTTGAGTGCCTAGGACTGAAATGAAGCTTGGTGAGCATCCCACACAAACGAATGCTCCACATGCGGGTTTCACATGCCACCAACTCCACATTGACAGGCAACTTCAGCGCCACAGCCGTTTTCAGATAGCCCTCAATGCGAAGGCTCTAGACGCAAATATTGGTGTGAGAGCTAATTCAATCAAGGAAACACTGCATGTTGGTGAAGGGCATATTGAAGAAGGATCAGCCGAGTGGTTCTTGTGGGAGAACAACTCCATTTGGCTCACTAACTTCACACACCATCAGGCTTCCAAGCAGCTCTCAAGGAAACTCAGTTTTCACACTCTATGCTTAGTGCCCTTTGAGTGCCTAGGACTGAAATGAACCTGGTAGAGCATCCCACACAAACGAATGCTCCACATGCGGGTTTCACATGCCACCAACTCCACATTCACAGGCAACTTCAGCGCCACAGGTGTTTTCAGATAGCCCTCAATGCAAAGGCTCTAGACGCAAATATTGGTGTGAGAGCTAATTCAATCAAGGAAACACTGCATGTTGGTGAAGGGCATATTGAAGAAGGATCAGCCGAGTGGTTCTTGTGGGAGAACAACTCCATTTGGCTCACTAACTTCACACACCATCAGGCTTCCAAGCAGCTCTCAAGGAAACTCAGTTTTCACACTCTATGCTTAGTGCCCTTTGAGAGCATTATGTAGGAATGAACCTGGTAGAGCATCCCACACAAACGAATGCTCCACATGCGGGTTTCACATGCCACCAACTCCACATTGACAGGCAACTTCAGCGCCACAGCCGTTTTCAGATAGCCCTCAATGCGAAGGCTCTAGACGCAAATATTGGTGTGAGAGCTAATTCAATCAAGGAAACACTGCATGTTGGTGAAGGGCATATTGAAGAAGGATCAGCCGAGTGGTTCTTGTGGGAGAACAACTCCATTTGGCTCACTAACTTCACACACCATCAGGCTTCCAAGCAGCTCTCAAGGAACTCAGTTTTCACACTCTATGCTTAGTGCCCTTTGAGTGCCTAGGACTGAAATGAAGCTTGGTGAGCATCCCACACAAACGAATGCTCCACATGCGGGTTTCACATGCCACCAACTCCACATTGACAGGCAACTTCAGCGCCACAGCCGTTTTCAGATAGCCCTCAATGCAAAGGCTCTAGACGCAAATATTGGTGTGAGAGCTAATTCAATCAAGGAAACACTGCATGTTGGTGAAGGGCATATTGAAGAAGGATCAGCCGAGTGGTTCTTGTGGGAGAACAACTCCATTTGGCTCACTAACTTCACACACCATCAGGCTTCCAAGCAGCTCTCAAGGAAACTCAGTTTTCACACTCTATGCTTAGTGCCCTTTGAGTGCCTAGGACTGAAATGAAGCTTGGTGAGCATCCCACACAAACGAATGCTCCACATGCGGGTTTCACATGCCACCAACTCCACATTCACAGGCAACTTCAGCGCCACAGGTGTTTTCAGATAGCCCTCAATGCAAAGGCTCTAGACGCAAATATTGGTGTGAGAGCTAATTCAATCAAGGAAACACTGCATGTTGGTGAAGGGCATATTGAAGAAGGATCAGCCGAGTGGTTCTTGTGGGAGAAAAACTCCATTTGGCTCACTAACTTCACACACCATCAGGCTTCCATGCAGCTTTCAAGGAAACTCAGGTTTCACACTCTATGCTTAGTGCCCTTTGAGTGCCTAGGACTGAAATGAAACTTGGTGAGCATCCCACACAAACGAATGCTCCACATGCGGGTTTCACATGCCACCAACTCCACATTCACAGGCAACTTCAGCGCCACAGCCATTTTCAGATAGCCCTCAATGCAAAGGCTCTAGACGCAAATATTGGTGTGAGAGCTAATTCAATCAAGGAAACACTGCATGTTGGTGGAGGGCATATTGAAGAAGGATCAGCCGAGTGGTTCTTGTGGGAGAACAACTCCATTTGGCTCACTAACTTCACACACCATCAGGCTTACAAGCAGCTCTCAAGGAAACTCAGTTTTCACACTCTATGCTTAGTGCCCTTTGAGAGCATTATGTAGGAATGAACTTGGTAGAGCATCCCACACAAACGAATGCTCCACATGCGGGTTTCACATGCCACCAACTCCACATTCACAGGCAACTTCAGCGCCACAGCCGTTTTCAGATAGCCCTCAATGCAAAGGCTCTAGACGCAAATATTGGTGTGAGAGCTAATTCAATCAAGGAAACACTGCATGTTGGTGAAGGGCATATTGAAGAAGGATCAGCCGAGTGGTTCTTGTGGGAGAACAACTCCATTTGGCTCACTAACTTCACACACCATCAGGCTTCCAAGCAGCTCTCAAGGAAACTCAGTTTTCACACTCTATGCTTAGTGCCCTTTGAGTGCCTAGGACTGAAATGAAGCTTGGTGAGCATCCCACACAAACGAATGCTCCACATGCGGGTTTCACATGCCACCAACTCCACATTCACAGGCAACTTCAGCGCCACAGCCATTTTCAGATAGCCCTCAATGCAAAGGCTCTAGACGCAAATATTGGTGTGAGAGCTAATTCAATCAAGGAAACACTGCATGTTGGTGAAGGGCATATTGAAGAAGGATCAGCCGAGTGGTTCTTGTGGGAGAACAACTCCATTTGGCTCACTAACTTCACACACCATCAGGCTTCCAAGCAGCTCTCAAGGAAAACTCAGGTTTCACACTCTATGCTTAGTGCCCTTTGAGAGCATTATGTAGGAATGAACCTGGTAGAGCATCCCACACAAACGAATGCTCCACATGCGGGTTTCACATGCCACCAACTCCACATTCACAGGCAACTTCAGCGCCACAGCCGTTTTCAGATAGCCCTCAATGCAAAGGCTCTAGACCCAAATATTGGTGTGAGAGCTAATTCAATCAAGGAAACACTGCATGTTGGTGAAGGGCATAATGAAGAAGGATCATCCGAGTGGTTCTTGGGGGGAACAACTCCATTTGGCTCACTAACTTCACACACCATCAGGCTTCCAAGCAGCTCTCAAGGAAACTCAGTTTTCACACTCTATGCTTAGTGCCCTTTGAGAGCATTATGTAGGAATGAACCTGGTAGAGCATCCCACACAAACGAATGCTCCACATGCGGGTTTCACATGCCACCAACTCCACATTCACAGGCAACTTCAGCGCCACAGCCGTTTTCAGATAGCCCTCAATGCAAAGGCTCTAGACGCAAATATTGGTGTGAGAGCTAATTCAATCAAGGAAACACTGCATGTTGGTGAAGGGCATATTGAAGAAGGATCAGCCGAGTGGTTCTTGTGGGAGAACAACTCCATTTGGCTCACTAACTTCACACACCATCAGGCTTCCAAGCAGCTCTCAAGGAAACTCAGTTTTCACACTCTATGCTTAGTGCCCTTTGAGTGCCTAGGATTGAAATGAATCTGGGAGAGCATCCCACAGAAACGAATGCTCCACATGCGGGTTTCACATGCCACCAACTCCACATTCACAGGCAACTTCAGCGCCACAGCCGTTTTCAGATAGCCCTCAATGCAAAGGCTCTAGACGCAAATATTGGTGTGAGAGCTAATTCAATCAAGGAAACACTGCATGTTGGTGAAGGGCATATTGAAGAAGGATCAGCCGAGTGGTTCTTGTGGGAGAACAACTCCATTTGGCTCACTAACTTCACACACCATCAGGCTTCCAAGCAGCTCTCAAGGAAACTCAGTTTTCACACTCTATGCTTAGTGCCCTTTGAGAGCATTATGTAGGAATGAACCTGGTAGAGCATCCCACACAAACGAATGCTCCACATGCGGGTTTCACATGCCACCAACTCCACATTGACAGGCAACTTCAGCGCCACAGCCGTTTTCAGATAGCCCTCAATGCGAAGGCTCTAGACGCAAATATTGTGTGAGAGCTAATTCAATCAAGGAAACACTGCATGTTGGTGAAGGGCATATTGAAGAAGGATCAGCCGAGTGGTTCTTGTGGGAGAACAACTCCATTTGGCTCACTAACTTCACACACCATCAGGCTTCCAAGCAGCTCTCAAGGAAACTCAGTTTTCACACTCTATGCTTAGTGCCCTTTGAGTGCCTAGGACTGAAATGAAGCTTGGTGAGCATCCCACACAAACGAATGCTCCACATGCGGGTTTCACATGCCACCACACTCCACATTGACAGGCAACTTCAGCGCCACAGCCGTTTCAGATAGCCCTCAATGCGAAGGCTCTAGACGCAAATATTGGTGTGAGAGCTAATTCAATCAAGGAAACACTGCATGTTGGTGAAGGGCATATTGAAGAAGGATCAGCCGAGTGGTTCTTGTGGGAGAACAACTCCATTTGGCTCACTAACTTCACACACCATCAGGCTTCCAAGCAGCTCTCAAGGAAACTCAGTTTTCACACTCTATGCTTAGTGCCCTTTGAGTGCCTAGGACTGAAATGAACCTGGTAGAGCATCCCACACAAACGAATGCTCCACATGCGGGTTTCACATGCCACCAACTCCACATTCACAGGCAACTTCAGCGCCACAGGTGTTTTCAGATAGCCCTCAATGCAAAGGCTCTAGACGCAAATATTGGTGTGAGAGCTAATTCAATCAAGGAAACACTGCATGTTGGTGAAGGGCATATTGAAGAAGGATCAGCCGAGTGGTTCTTGTGGGAGAACAACTCCATTTGGCTCACTAACTTCACACACCATCAGGCTTCCAAGCAGCTCTCAAGGAAACTCAGTTTTCACACTCTATGCTTAGTGCCCTTTGAGAGCATTATGTAGGAATGAACCTGGTAGAGCATCCCACACAAACGAATGCTCCACATGCGGGTTTCACATGCCACCAACTCCACATTGACAGGCAACTTCAGCGCCACAGCCGTTTTCAGATAGCCCTCAATGCAAAGGCTCTAGACGCAAATATTGGTGTGAGAGCTAATTCAATCAAGGAAACACTGCATGTTGGTGAAGGGCATATTGAAGAAGGATCAGCCGAGTGGTTCTTGTGGGAGAACAACTCCATTTGGCTCACTAACTTCACACACCATCAGGCTTCCAAGCAGCTCTCAAGGAAACTCAGTTTTCACACTCTATGCTTAGTGCCCTTTGAGTGCCTAGGACTGAAATGAAGCTTGGTGAGCATCCCACACAAACGAATGCTCCACATGCGGGTTTCACATGCCACCAACTCCACATTGACAGGCAACTTCAGCGCCACAGCCGTTTTCAGATAGCCCTCAATGCAAAGGCTCTAGACGCAAATATTGGTGTGAGAGCTAATTCAATCAAGGAAACACTGCATGTTGGTGAAGGGCATATTGAAGAAGGATCAGCCGAGTGGTTCTTGTGGGAGAACAACTCCATTTGGCTCACTAACTTCACACACCATCAGGCTTCCAAGCAGCTCTCAAGGAAACTCAGTTTTCACACTCTATGCTTAGTGCCCTTTGAGTGCCTAGGACTGAAATGAAGCTTGGTGAGCATCCCACACAAACGAATGCTCCACATGCGGGTTTCACATGCCACCAACTCCACATTCACAGGCAACTTCAGCGCCACAGGTGTTTTCAGATAGCCCTCAATGCAAAGGCTCTAGACGCAAATATTGGTGTGAGAGCTAATTCAATCAAGGAAACACTGCATGTTGGTGAAGGGCATATTGAAGAAGGATCAGCCGAGTGGTTCTTGTGGGAGAAAAACTCCATTTGGCTCACTAACTTCACACACCATCAGGCTTCCATGCAGCTTTCAAGGAAACTCAGGTTTCACACTCTATGCTTAGTGCCCTTTGAGTGCCTAGGACTGAAATGAAACTTGGTGAGCATCCCACACAAACGAATGCTCCACATGCGGGTTTCACATGCCACCAACTCCACATTCACAGGCAACTTCAGCGCCACAGCCATTTTCAAATAGCCCTCAATGCAAAGGCTCTAGACGCAAATATTGGTGTGAGAGCTAATTCAATCAAGGAAACACTGCATGTTGGTGGAGGGCATATTGAAGAAGGATCAGCCGAGTGGTTCTTGTGGGAGAACAACTCCATTTGGCTCACTAACTTCACACACCATCAGGCTTACAAGCAGCTCTCAAGGAAACTCAGTTTTCACACTCTATGCTTAGTGCCCTTTGAGAGCATTATGTAGGAATGAACTTGGTAGAGCATCCCACACAAACGAATGCTCCACATGCGGGTTTCACATGCCACCAACTCCACATTCACAGGCAACTTCAGCGCCACAGCCGTTTTCAGATAGCCCTCAATGCCAAGGCTGTAGACGCAAATATTGGTGTGAGAGCTAATTCAATCAAGGAAACACTGCATGTTGGTGAAGGGCATATTGAAGAAGGATCAGCCGAGTGGTTCTTGTGGGAGAACAACTCCATTTGGCTCACTAACTTCACACACCATCAGGCTTCCAAGCAGCTCTCAAGGAAACTCAGTTTTCACACTCTATGCTTAGTGCCCTTTGAGTGCCTAGGACTGAAATGAAGCTTGGTGAGCATCCCACACAAACGAATGCTCCACATGCGGGTTTCACATGCCACCAACTCCACATTCACAGGCAACTTCAGCGCCACAGCCATTTTCAGATAGCCCTCAATGCAAAGGCTCTAGACGCAAATATTGGTGTGAGAGCTAATTCAATCAAGGAAACACTGCATGTTGGTGAAGGGCATATTGAAGAAGGATCAGCCGAGTGGTTCTTGTGGGAGAACAACTCCATTTGGCTCACTAACTTCACACACCATCAGGCTTCCAAGCAGCTCTCAAGGAAACTCAGGTTTCACACTCTATGCTTAGTGCCCTTTGAGAGCATTATGTAGGAATGAACCTGGTAGAGCATCCCACACAAACGAATGCTCCACATGCGGGTTTCACATGCCACCAACTCCACATTCACAGGCAACTTCAGCGCCACAGCCGTTTTCAGATAGCCCTCAATGCAAAGGCTCTAGACCCAAATATTGGTGTGAGAGCTAATTCAATCAAGGAAACACTGCATGTTGGTGAAGGGCATAATGAAGAAGGATCATCCGAGTGGTTCTTGGGGGAAACAACTCCATTTGGCTCACTAACTTCACACACCATCAGGCTTCCAAGCAGCTCTCAAGGAAACTCAGTTTTCACACTCTATGCTTAGTGCCCTTTGAGAGCATTATGTAGGAATGAACCTGGTAGAGCATCCCACACAAACGAATGCTCCACATGCGGGTTTCACATGCCACCAACTCCACATTCACAGGCAACTTCAGCGCCACAGCCGTTTTCAGATAGCCCTCAATGCAAAGGCTCTAGACGCAAATATTGGTGTGAGAGCTAATTCAATCAAGGAAACACTGCATGTTGGTGAAGGGCATATTGAAGAAGGATCAGCCGAGTGGTTCTTGTGGGAGAACAACTCCATTTGGCTCACTAACTTCACACACCATCAGGCTTCCAAGCAGCTCTCAAGGAAACTCAGTTTTCACACTCTATGCTTAGTGCCCTTTGAGTGCCTAGGATTGAAATGAATCTGGGAGAGCATCCCACAGAAACGAATGCTCCACATGCGGGTTTCACATGCCACCAACTCCACATTCACAGGCAACTTCAGCGCCACAGCCGTTTTCAGATAGCCCTCAATGCAAAGGCTCTAGACGCAAATATTGGTGTGAGAGCTAATTCAATCAAGGAAACACTGCATGTTGGTGAAGGGCATATTGAAGAAGGATCAGCCGAGTGGTTCTTGTGGGAGAACAACTCCATTTGGCTCACTAACTTCACACACCATCAGGCTTCCAAGCAGCTCTCAAGGAAACTCAGTTTTCACACTCTATGCTTAGTGCCCTTTGAGTGCATTATCTAGGAATGAACCTGGTAGAACATCCCACAGAAACGAATGCTCCACATGCGGGTTTCACATGCCACCAACTCCACATTCACAGGCAACTTTAGCGCCACAGCCATTTTCAGATAGCCCTCAATGCAAAGGCTCTAGACGCAAATATTGGTGTGAGAGCTAATTCAATCAAGCAAACACTGCATGTTGGTGAAGGGCATATTGAAGAAGGATCAGCCGAGTGGTTCTTGTGGGAGAACAACTCCATTTGGCTCACTAACTTCACACACCATCAGGCTTCCAAGTAGCTCTCAAGGAAACTCAGGTTTCACACTCTATGCTTAGTGCCCTATGAGTGCCTAGGACTGAAATGAAGCTTGGAGAGCATCCCACATAAATGAATGCTCCACATGCGGGTTTCACATGCCACCAACTCCACATTGACAGGCAACTTCAGCGCCACAGCCGTTTTCAGATAGCCCTCAATGCAAAGGCTCTAGACGCAAATATTGGTGTGAGAGCTAATTCAATCAAGGAAACACTGCATGTTGGTGAAGGGCATATTGAAGAAGGATCAGCCGAGTGGTTCTTGTGAGAGAACAACTCCATTTGGCTCACTAACTTCACACACCATCAGGCTTCCAAGCAGCTCTCAAGGAAACTCAGTTTTCACACTCTATGCTTAGTGCCCTTTGAGTGCCTAGGACTGAAATGAAGCTTGGTCAGCATCCCACACAAACGAATGCTCCACATGCGGGTTTCACATGCCACCAACTCCACATTCACAGGCAACTTCAGCGCCACAGCCGTTTACAGATAGCCCTCAATGTAAAGGCTCTAGACGCAAATATTGGTGTGAGAGCTAATTCAATCAAGGAAACACTGCATGTTGGTGAAGGGCATATTGAAGAAGGATCAGCCGAGTGGTTCTTGTGGGAGAACAACTCCATTTGGCTCACTAACTTCACACACCATCAGGCTTCCAAGCAGCTCTCAAGGAAACTCAGGTTTCACACTCTATGCTTAGTGCCCTTTGAGTGCCTAGGACTGAAATGAACCTGGTAGAGCATCCCACACAAACGAATGCTCCACATGCGGGTTTCACATGCCACCAACTCCACATTCACAGGCAACTTCAGCGCCACAGCCGTTTTCAGATAGCCCTCAATGCAAAGGCTCTAGACCCAAATATTGGTGTGAGAGCTAATTCAATCAAGGAAACACTGCATGTTGGTGAAGGGCATATTGAAGAAGGATCAGCCGAGTGGTTCTTGTGGGAGAACAACTCCATTTGGCTCACTAACTTCACACACCATCAGGCTTCCAAGCAGCTCTCAAGGAAACTCAGTTTTCACACTCTATGCTTAGTGCCCTTTGAGAGCATTATGTAGGAATGAACCTGGTAGAGCATCCCACACAAACGAATGCTCCACATGCGGGTTTCACATGCCACCAACTCCACATTGACAGGCAACTTCAGCGCCACAGGCGTTTTCAGATAGCCCTCAATGCGAAGGCTCTAGACGCAAATATTGGTGTGAGAGCTAATTCAATCAAGGAAACACTGCATGTTGGTGAAGGGCATATTGAAGAAGGATCAGCCGAGTGGTTCTTGTGGGAGAACAACTCCATTTGGCTCACTAACTTCACACACCATCAGGCTTCCAAGCAGCTCTCAAGGAAACTCAGTTTTCACACTCTATGCTTAGTGCCCTTTGAGTGCCTAGGACTGAAATGAAGCTTGGTGAGCATCCCACACAAACGAATGCTCCACATGCGGGTTTCACATGCCACCAACTCCACATTCACAGGCAACTTCAGCGCCACAGCCGTTTTCAGATAGCCCTCAATGCAAAGGCTCTAGACGCAAATATTGGTGTGAGAGCTAATTCAATCAAGGAAACACTGCATGTTGGTGAAGGGCATATTGAAGAAGGATCAGCCGAGTGGTTCTTGTGGGAGAACAACTCCATTTGGCTCACTAAATTCACACACCATCAGGCTTCCATGCAGCTCTCAAGGAAACTCAGTTTTCACACTCTATGCTTAGTGCCCTTTGAGTGCCTAGGACTGAAATGAAGCTTGGTGACCATCCCACACAAACGAATGCTCCACATGCGGGTTTCACATGCCACCAACTCCACATTCACAGGCAACTTCAGCGCCACAGCCGTTTTCAGATAGCCCTCAATGCAAAGGCTCTAGACGCAAATATTGGTGTGAGAGCTAATTCAATCAAGGAAACAATGCATGTTGGTGAAGGGCATATTGAAGAAGGATCAGCCGAGTGGTTCTTGTGGGAGAACAACTCCATTTGGCTCACTAACTTCACACACCATCAGGCTTCCAAGCAGCTCTCAAGGAAACTCAGTTTTCACACTCTATGCTTAGTGCTCTTTGAGTGCATTATCTAGGAATGAATCTAGTAGAGCATCCCACAGAAACGAATGCTCCACATGCGGGTTTCACATGCCACCAACTCCACATTCACAGGCAACTTCAGCGCCACAGCCGTTTTCAGATAGCCCTCAATGCAAAGGCTCTAGACGCAAATATTGGTGTGAGAGCTAATTCAATCAAGGAAACACTGCATGTTGGTGAAGGGCATATTGAAGAAGGATCAGCCGAGTGGTTCTTGTGGGAGAACAACTCCATTTGGCTCACTAACTTCACACACCATCAGGCTTCCAAGCAGCTCTCAAGGAAACTCAGTTTTCACACTCTATGCTTAGTGCCCTTTGAGTGCATTATGTAGGGGTGAACCTGGTAGAGCATCCCACACAAACGAATGCTCCACATGCGGGTTTCACATGCCACCAACTCCACATTCACAGGCAACTTCAGCGCCACAGCCATTTTCAGATAGCCCTCAATGCAAAGGCTCTAGACGCAAATATTGGTGTGAGAGCTAATTCAATCAAGGAAACACTGCATGTTGGTGAAGGGCATATTGAAGAAGGATCAGCCGAGTGGTTCTTGTGGGAGAACAACTCCATTTGGCTCACTAACTTCACACACCATCAGGCTTCCAAGCAGCTCTCAAGGAAACTCAGTTTTCACACTCTATGCTTAGTGCCCTATGAGTGCCTAGGACTGAAATGAAGCTTGGAGAGCATCCCACATAAACGAATGCTCCACATGCGGGTTTCACATGCCACCAACTCCACATTCACAGGCAACTTCAGCGCCACAGCCGTTTTCAGTTAGCCCTCAATGCAAAGGCTCTAGACGCAAATATTGGTGTGAGAGCTAATTCAATCAAGGAAACACTGCATGTTGGTGAAGGGCATATTGAAGAAGGATCAGCCGAGTGGTTCTTGTGGGAGAACAACTCCATTTGGCTCACTAACTTCACACACCATCAGGCTTCCAAGCAGCTCTCAAGGAAACTCAGTTTTCACACTCTATGCTTAGTGCCCTTTGAGTGCATTATGTAGGAATGAACCTGGTAGAGCATCCCACACAAACGAATGCTCCACATGCGGGTTTCACATGCCACCAACTCCACATTCACAGGCAACTTCAGCGCCACAGCCGTTTTCAGATAGCCCTCAATGCAAAGGCTCTAGACGCAAATATTGGTGTGAGAGCTAATTCAATCAAGGAAACACTGCATGTTGGTGAAGGGCATATTGAAGAAGGATCAGCCGAGTGGTTCTTGTGGGAGAACAACTCCATTTGGCTCAGTAACTTCACACACCATCAGGCTTCCAAGCAGCTCTCAAGGAAACTCAGTTTTCACACTCTATGCTTAGTGCCCTTTGAGTGCCTAGGATTGAAAGGAATCTGGGAGAGCATCCCACAGAAACGAATGCTCCACATGCGGGTTTCACATGCCACCAACTCCACATTCACAGGCAACTTCAGCGCCACAGCCGTTTTCAGATAGCCCTCAATGCAAAGGCTCTAGACGCAAATATTGGTGTGAGAGCTAATTCAATCAAGGAAACACTGCATGTTGGTGAAGGGCATATTGAAGAAGGATCAGCCGAGTGGTTCTTGTGGGAGAACAACTCCATTTGGCTCACTAACTTCACACACCATCAGGCTTCCAAGCAGCTCTCAAGGAAACTCAGTTTTCACACTCTATGCTTAGTGCCTTTTGTGTGCCTACGACTGAAATGAAGCTTGGTCAGCATCCCACACAAACGAATGCTCCACATGCGGGTTTCACATGCCACCAACTCCACATTCACAGGCAACTTCAGCGCCACAGCCGTTTTCAGATAGCCCTCAATGCCAAGGCTGTAGACGCAAATATTGGTGTGAGAGCTAATTCAATCAAGGAAACACTGCATGTTGGTGAAGGGCATATTGAAGAAGGATCAGCCGAGTGGTTCTTGTGGGAGAACAACTCCATTTGGCTCACTAACTTCACACACCATCAGGCTTCCAAGCAGCTCTCAAGGAAACTCAGTTTTCACACTCTATGCTTAGTGCCCTTTGAGTGCATTATCTAGGAATGAACCTGGTAGAACATCCCACAGAAACGAATGCTCCACATGCGGGTTTCACATGCCACCAACTCCACATTCACAGGCAACTTCAGCGCCACAGTCGTTTTCAGATAGCCCTCAATGCAAAGGCTCTAGACGCAAATATTGGTGTGAGAGCTAATTCAATCAAGGAAACACTGCATGTTGGTGAAGGGCATATTGAAGAAGGATCAGCCGAGTGGTTCTTGTGGGAGAACAACTCCATTTGGCTCACTAACTTCACACACCATCAGGCTTCCAAGCAGCTCTCAAGGAAACTCAGTTTTCACACTCTATGCTTAGTGCCCTTTGAGTGCATTATCTAGGAATGAACCTGGTAGAGCATCCCACATAAACGAATGCTCCACATGCGGGTTTCACATGCCACCAACTCCACATTCACAGGCAACTTCAGCGCCACAGCCGTTTTCAGTTAGCCCTCAATGCAAAGGCTCTAGACGCAAATATTGGTGTGAGAGCTAATTCAATCAAGGAAACACTGCATGTTGGTGAAGGGCATATTGAAGAAGGATCAGCCGAGTGGTTCTTGTGGGAGAACAACTCCATTTGGCTCACTAACTTCACACACCATCAGGCTTCCAAGCAGCTCTCAAGGAAACTCAGTTTTCACACTCTATGCTTAGTGCCCTTTGAGTGCATTATGTAGGAATGAACCTGGTAGAGCATCCCACACAAACGAATGCTCCACATGCGGGTTTCACATGCCACCAACTCCACATTCACAGGCAACTTCAGCGCCACAGCCGTTTTCAGATAGCCCTCAATGCAAAGGCTCTAGACACAAATATTGGTGTGAGAGCTAATTCAATCAAGGAAACACTGCATGTTGGTGAAGGGCATATTGAAGAAGGATCAGCCGAGTGGTTCTTGTGGGAGAACAACTCCATTTGGCTCACTAACTTCACACACCATCAGGCTTCCAAGCAGCTCTCAAGGAAACTCAGTTTTCACACTCTATGCTTAGTGCCCTTTGAGTGCCTAGGATTGAAAGGAATCTGGGATAGCATCCCACAGAAACGAATGCTCCACATGCGGGTTTCACATGCCACCAACTCCACATTCACAGGCAACTTCAGCGCCACAGCCGTTTTCAGATAGCCCTCAATGCAAAGGCTCTAGACGCAAATATTGGTGTGAGAGCTAATTCAATCAAGGAAACACTGCATGTTGGTGAAGGGCATATTGAAGAAGGATCAGCCGAGTGGTTCTTGTGGGAGAACAACTCCATTTGGCTCACTAACTTCACACACCATCAGGCTTCCAAGCAGCTCTCAAGGAAACTCAGTTTTCACACTCTATGCTTAGTGCCCTTTGAGTGCATTATCTAGGAATGAACCTGGTAGAACATCCCACAGAAACGAATGCTCCACATGCGGGTTTCACATGCCACCAACTCCACATTCACAGGCAACTTCAGCGCAACAGCCATTTTCAGATAGCCCTCAATGCAAAGGCTCTAGACGCAAATATTGGTGTGAGAGCTAATTCAATCAAGGAAACACTGCATGTTGGTGAAGGGCATATTGAAGAAGGATCAGCCGAGTGGTTCTTGTGGGAGAACAACTCCATTTGGCTCACTAACTTCACACACCATCAGGCTTCCAAGCAGCTCTCAAGGAAACTCAGGTTTCACACTCTATGCTTAGTGCCCTTTGAGTGCCTAGGACTGAAATGAAGCTTGGAGAGCATCCCACACAAACGAATGCTCCACATGCGGGTTTCACATGCCACCAACTCCACATTCACAGGCAACTTCAGCGCCACAGCCGTTTTCAGATAGCCCTCAATGCAAAGGCTCTAGACACAAATATTGGTGTGAGAGCTAATTCAATCAAGGAAACACTGCATGTTGGTGAAGGGCATATTGAAGAAGGATCAGCCGAGTGGTTCTTGTGGGAGAACAACTCCATTTGGCTCACTAACTTCACACACCATCAGGCTTCCAAGCAGCTCTCAAGGAAACTCAGTTTTCACACTCTATGCTTAGTGCCCTTTGAGTGCCTAGGACTGAAATGAAGCTTGGTGAGCATCCCACACAAACGAATGCTCCACATGCGGGTTTCACATGCCACCAACTCCACATTCACAGGCAACTTCAGCGCCACAGCCATTTTCAGATAGCCCTCAATGCAAAGGCTCTAGACGCAAATATTGGTGTGAGAGCTAATTCAATCAAGGAAACACTGCATGTTGGTGAAGGGCATATTGAAGAAGGATCAGCCGAGTGGTTCTTGTGGGATAAGAACTCCATTTGGCTCACTAACTTCACACACCATCAGGCTTCCAAGCAGCTCTCAAGGAAACTCAGTTTTCACACTCTATGCTTAGTGCCCTTTGAGAACATTATGTAGGAATGAACCTGGTAGAGCATCCCACACAAACGAATGCTCCACATGCGGGTTTCACATGCCACCAACTCCACATTCACAGGCAACTTCAGCGCCACAGCCGTTTTCAGATAGCCCTCAATGCAAAGGCTCTAGACGCCAATATTGGTGTGAGAGCTAATTCAATCAAGGAAACACTGCATGTTGGTGAAGGGCATATTGAAGAAGGATCAGCCGAGTGGTTCTTGTGGGAGAACAACTCCATTTGGCTCACTAACTTCACACACCATCAGGCTTCCAAGCAGCTCTCAAGGAAACTCAGTTTTAACACTCTATGCTTAGTGCCCTATGAGTGCCTAGGACTGAAATGAAGCTTGGAGAGCATCCCACATAAACGAATGCTCCACATGCGGGTTTCACATGCCACCAACTCCACATTCACAGGCAACTTCAGCGACACAGCCATTTTCAGATAGCCCTCAATGCAAAGGCTCTAGACGCAAATATTGGTGTGAGAGCTAATTCAATCAAGGAAACACTGCATGTTGGTGAAGGGCATATTGAAGAAGGATCAGCCGAGTGGTTCTTGTGGGAGAACAACTCCATTTGGCTCACTAACTTCACACACCATCAGGCTTCCAAGCAGCTCTCAAGGAAACTCAGGTTTCACACTCTATGCTTAGTGCCCTTTGAGTGCCTAGAACTGAAATTAAGCTTGGTGAGCATCCCACACAAACGAATGCTCCACATGCGGGTTTCACATGCCACCAACTCTACATTCACAGGCAACTTCAGCGCCACAGCCGTTTTCAGATAGCCCTCAATGCAAAGGCTCTAGACACCAACATTGGTGTGAGAGCTAATTCAATCAAGGAAACACTGCATGTTGGTGAAGGGCATATTGAAGAAGGATCAGCCGAGTGGTTCTTGTGGGAGAACAACTCCATTTGGCTCACTAACTTCACACACCATCAGGCTTCCAAGCAGCTCTCAAGGAAACTCAGTTTTCACACTCTATGCTTAGTGCCCTATGAGTGCCTAGGACTGAAATGAAGCTTGGTGAGCATCCCACACAAACGAATGCTCCACATGCGGGTTTCACATGCCACCAACTCCACATTCACAGGCAACTTCAGCGCCACAGCCATTTTCAGATAGCCCTCAATGCAAAGGCTCTAGACGCAAATATTGGTGTGAGAGCTAATTCAATCAAGGAAACACTGCATGTTGGTGAAGGGCATATTGAAGAAGGATCAGCCGAGTGGTTCTTGTGGGAGAACAACTCCATTTGGCTCACTAACTTCACACACCATCAGGCTTCCAAGCAGCTCTCAAGGAAACTCAGTTTTCACACTCTATGCTTAGTGCCCTTTGAGTGCCTAGGATTGAAATGAATCTGGGAGAGCATCCCACAGAAACGAATGCTCCACATGCGGGTTTCACATGCCACCAACTCCACATTCACAGGCAACTTTAGCACCACAGCCATTTTCAGATAGCCCTCAATGCAAAGTCTCTAGACGCAAATATTGGTGTGAGAGCTAATTCAATCAAGGAAACACTGCATGTTGGTGAAGGGCATATTGAAGAAGGATCAGCCGAGTGGTTCTTGTGGGAGAACAACTCCATTTGGCTCACTAACTTCACACACCATCAGGCTTCCAAGCAGCTCTCAAGGAAACTCAGTTTTCACACTCTATGCTTAGTGCCTTTTGTGTGCCTAGGACTGAAATGAAGCTTGGTCAGCATCCCACACAAACGAATGCTCCACATGCGGGTTTCACATGCCACCAACTCCACATTCACAGGCAACTTCAGCGCCACAGCCGTTTTCAGATAGCCCTCAATGCAAAGGCTCTAGACGCAAATATTGGTGTGAGAGCTAATTCAATCAAGGAAACACTGCATGTTGGTGAAGGGCATATTGAAGAAGGATCAGCCGAGTGGTTCTTGTGGGAGAACAACTCCATTTGGCTCACTAACTTCACACACCATCAGGCTTCCAAGCAGCTCTCAAGGAAACTCAGTTTTCACACTCTATGCTTAGTGCCCTTTGAGTGCATTATCTAGGAATGAACCTGGTAGAACATCCCACAGAAACGAATGCTCCACATGCGGGTTTCACATGCCACCAACTCCACATTCACAGGCAACTTTAGCGCCACAGCCATTTTCAGATAGCCCTCAATGCAAAGGCTCTAGACGCAAATATTGGTGTGAGAGCTAATTCAATCAAGGAAACACTGCATGTTGGTGAAGGGCATATTGAAGAAGGATCAGCCGAGTGGTTCTTGTGGGAGAACAACTCCATTTGGCTCACTAACTTCACACACCATCAGGCTTCCAAGCAGCTCTCAAGGAAACTCAGTTTTCACACTCTATGCTTAGTGCCCTTTGCATGGCTAGGACTGAAATGAACCTGGTAGAGCATCCCACACAAACGAATGCTCCACATGCGGGTTTCACATGCCACCAACTCCACATTCACAGGCAACTTCAGCGCCACAGCCGTTTTCAGATAGCCCTGAATGCAAAGGCTCTAGACGCAAATATTGGGGTGAGAGCTAATTCAATCAAGGAAACACTGCATGTTGGTGAAGGGCATATTGAAGAAGGATCAGCCGAGTGGTTCTTGTGGGAGAACAACTCCATTTGGCTCACTAACTTCACACACCATCAGGCTTCCAAGCAGCTCTCAAGGAAACTCAGTTTTCACACTCTATGCTTAGTGCCCTTTGAGTGCCTAGGACTGAAATGAAGCTTGGAGAGCATCCCACATAAACGAATGCTCCACATGCGGGTTTCACATGCCACCAACTCCACATTCACAGGCAACTTCAGCGCCACAGCCGTTTTCAGATAGCCCTCAATGCAAAGGCTCTAAACGCAAATATTGGTGTGAGAGCTAATTCAATCAAGGAAACACTGCATGTTGGTGAAGGGCATATTGAAGAAGGATCAGCCGAGTGGTTCTTGTGGGAGAACAACTCCATTTGGCTCACTAACTTCACACACCATCAGGCTTCCAAGCAGCTCTCAAGGAAACTCAGTTTTCACACTCTATGCTTAGTGCCCTTTGAGTGCCTAGGACTGAAATGAAGCTTGGTCAGCATCCCACACAAACGAATGCTCCACATGCGGGTTTCACATGCCACCAACTCTACATTCACAGGCAACTTCAGCGCCACAACCGTTTTCAGATAGCCCTCAATGCAAAGGCTCTAGACACAAATATTGGTGTGAGAGCTAATTCAATCAAGGAAACACTGCATGTTGGTGAAGGGCATATTGAAGAAGGATCAGCCGAGTGGTTCTTGTGGGAGAACAACTCCATTTGGCTCACTAACTTCACACACCATCAGGCTTCCAAGCAGCTCTCAAGGAAACTCAGGTTTCACACTCTATGCTTAGTGCCCTTTGAGTGCCTAGGACTGAAATGAAGCTTGGTGAGCATCCCACACAAACGAATGCTCCACATGCGGGTTTCACATGCCACCAACTCCACATTCACAGGCAACTTCAGCGCCACAGCCATTTTCAGATAGCCCTCAATGCAAAGGCTCTAGACGCAAATATTGGTGTGAGAGCTAATTCAATCAAGGAAACACTGCATGTTGGTGAAGGGCATATTGAAGAAGGATCAGCCGAGTGGTTCTTGTGGGAGAAGAACTCCATTTGGCTCACTAACTTCACACACCATCAGGCTTCCAAGCAGCTCTCAAGGAAACTCAGTTTTCACACTCTATGCTTAGTGCCCTTTGAGAGCATTATGTAGGAATGAACATGGTAGAGCATCCCACACAAACGAATGCTCCACATGCGTGTTTCACATGCCACCAACTCCACATTCACAGGCAACTTCAGCGCCACAGCCGTTTTCAGATAGCCCTCAATGCAAAGGCTCTAGACGCCAATATTGGTGTGAGAGCTAATTCAATCAAGGAAACACTGCATGTTGGTGAAGGGCATATTGAAGAAGGATCAGCTGAGTGGTTCTTGTGGGAGAACAACTCCATTTGGCTCACTAACTTCACACACCATCAGGCTTCCAAGCAGCTCTCAAGGAAACTCAGTTTTAACACTCTATGCTTAGTGCGCTATGAGTGCCTAGGACTGAAATGAAGCTTGGAGAGCATCCCATATAAACGAATGCTCCACATGCGGGTTTCACATGCCACCAACTCCACATTCACAGGCAACTTCAGCGCCACAGCCGTTTTCAGATAGCCCTCAATGCAAAGGCTCTAGACGCAAATATTGGTGTGAGAGCTAATTCAATCAAGGAAACACTGCATGTTGGTGAAGGGCATATTGAAGAAGGATCAGCCGAGTGGTTCTTGTGGGAGAACAACTCCATTTGGCTCACTAACTTCACACACCATCAGGCTTCCAAGCAGCTCTCAAGGAAACTCAGTTTTCACACTCTATGCTTAGTGCCCTTTGAGTGCCTAGAACTGAAATTAAGCTTGGTGAGCATCCCACACAAACGAATGCTCCACATGCGGGTTTCACATGCCACCAACTCCACATTCACAGGCAACTTCAGCGCCACAGCCGTTTTCAGATAGCCCTCAATGCAAAGGCTCTAGACACCAATATTGGTGTGAGAGCTAATTCAATCAAGGAAACACTGCATGTTGGTGAAGGGCATATTGAAGAAGGATCAGCCGAGTGGTTCTTGTGGGAGAACAACTCCATTTGGCTCACTAACTTCACACACCATCAGGCTTCCAAGCAGCTCTCAAGGAAACTCAGTTTTCACACTCTATGCTTAGTGCCCTTTGAGTGCCTAGGACTGAAATGAAGCTTGGTGAGCATCCCACACAAACGAATGCTCCACATGCGGGTTTCACATGCCACCAACTCCACATTCACAGGCAACTTCAGCGCCACAGCCATTTTCAGATAGCCCTCAATGCAAAGGCTCTAGACGCAAATATTGGTGTGAGAGCTAATTCAATCAAGGAAACACTGCATGTTGGTGAAGGGCATATTGAAGAAGGATCAGCCGAGTGGTTCTTGTGGGAGAACAACTCCATTTGGCTCACTAACTTCACACACCATCAGGCTTCCAAGCAGCTCTCAAGGAAACTCAGTTTTCACACTCTATGCTTAGTGCCCTTTGAGTGCCTAGGATTGAAATGAATCTGGGAGAGCATCCCACAGAAACGAATGCTCCACATGCGGGTTTCACATGCCACCAACTCCACATTCACAGGCAACTTTAGCGCCACAGCCATTTTCAGATAGCCCTCAATGCAAAGGCTCTAGACGCAAATATTGGTGTGAGAGCTAATTCAATCAAGGAAACACTGCATGTTGGTGAAGGGCATATTGAAGAAGGATCAGCCGAGTGGTTCTTGTGGGAGAACAACTCCATTTGGCTCACTAACTTCACACACCATCAGGCTTCCAAGCAGCTCTCAAGGAAACTCAGTTTTCACACTCTATGCTTAGTGCCTTTTGTGTGCCTAGGACTGAAATGAAGCTTGGTCAGCATCCCACACAAACGAATGCTCCACATGCGGGTTTCACATGCGACCAACTCCACATTCACAGGCAACTTCAGCGCCACAGCCGTTTTCAGATAGCCCTCAATGCAAAGGCTCTAGACACAAATATTGGTGTGAGAGCTAATTCAATCAAGGAAACACTGCATGTTGGTGAAGGGCATATTGAAGAAGGATCAGCCGAGTGGTTCTTGTGGGAGAACAACTCCATTTGGCTCACTAACTTCACACACCATCAGGCTTCCAAGCAGCTCTCAAGGAAACTCAGTTTTCACACTCTATGCTTAGTGCCCTATGAGTGCCTAGGACTGAAATGAAGCTTGGAGAGCATCCCACATAAACGAATGCTCCACATGCGGGTTTCACATGCCACCGACTCCACAATCACAGGCAACTTCAGCGCCACAGCCGTTTTCAGATAGCCCTCAATGCAAAGGCTCTAGACGCAAATATTGGTGTGAGAGCTAATTCAATCAAGGAAACACTGCATGTTGGTGAAGGGCATATTGAAGAAGGATCAGCCGAGTGGTTCTTGTGGGAGAACAACTCCATTTGGCTCACTAACTTCACACACCATCAGGCTTCCAAGCAGCTCTCAAGGAAACTCAGGTTTCACACTCTATGCTTAGTGCCCTTTGAGTGCCTAGAACTGAAATGAAGCTTGGTCAGCATCCCACACAAACGAATGCTCCACATGCGGGTTTCACATGCCACCAACTCTACATTCACAGGCAACTTCAGCGCCACAGCCGTTTTCAGATAGCCCTCAATGCAAAGGCTCTAGACACAAATATTGGTGTGAGAGCTAATTCAATCAAGGAAACACTGCATGTTGGTGAAGGGCATATTGAAGAAGGATCAGCCGAGTGGTTCTTGTGGGAGAACAACTCCATTTGGCTCACTAACTTCACACACCATCAGGCTTCCAAGCAGCTCTCAAGGAAACTCAGTTTTCACACTCTATGCTTAGTGCCCTTTGAGTGCCTAGGACTGAAATGAAGCTTGGTGAGCATCCCACACAAACGAATGCTCCACATGCGGGTTTAACATGCCACCAACTCCACATTCACAGGCAACATCAGCGCCACAGCCGTTTTCAGATAGCCCTCAATGCAAAGGCTCTAGACGCAAATATTGGTGTGAGAGCTAATTCAATCAAGGAAACACTGCATGTTGGTGAAGGGCATATTGAAGAAGGATCAGCCGAGTGGTTCTTGTGGGAGAACAACTCCATTTGGCTCACTAACTTCACACACCATCAGGCTTCCAAGCAGCTCTCAAGGAAACTCAGGTTTCACACTCTATGCTTAGTGCCCTTTGAGTGCCTAGGACTGAAATGAAGCTTGGTGAGCATCCCACACAAACGAATGCTCCACATGCGGGTTTCACATGCCACCAACTCCACATTCACAGGCAACTTCAACGCCACAAGCCGTTTTCAGATAGCCCTCAATGCAAAGGCTCTAGACGCAAATATTGGTGTGAGAGCTAATTCAATCAAGGAAACACTGCATGTTGGTGAAGGGCATATTGAAGAAGGATCAGCCGAGTGGTTCTTGTGGGAGAACAACTCCATTTGGCTCACTAACTTCACACACCATCAGGCTTCCAAGCAGCTCTCAAGGAACTCAGTTTTCACACTCTATGCTTAGTGCCCTTTGTATGGCTAGGACTGAAATGAACCTGGTAGAGCATCCCACACAAACGAATGCTCCACATGCGGGTTTCACATGCCACCAACTCCACATTCACAGGCAACTTCAGCGCCACAGCCGTTTTCAGATAGCCCTCAATGCAAAGGCTCTAGACACAAATATTGGTGTGAGAGCTAATTCAATCAAGGAAACACTGCATGTTGGTGAAGGGCATATTGAAGAAGGATCAGCCGAGTGGTTCTTGTGGGAGAACAACTCCATTTGGCTCACTAACTTCACACACCATCAGGCTTCCAAGCAGCTCTCAAGGAAACTCAGTTTTCACACTCTATGCTTAGTGCTCTTTGTATGCCTAGGACTGAAATGAAGCTTGGTCAGCATCCCACATAAACGAATGCTCCACATGCGGGTTTCACATGCCACCGACTCCACAATCACAGGCAACTTCAGCGCCACAGCCGTTTTCAGATAGCCCTCAATGCAAAGGCTCTAGACGCAAATATTGGTGTGAGAGCTAATTCAATCAAGGAAACACTGCATGTTGGTGAAGGGCATATTGAAGAAGGATCAGCCGAGTGGTTCTTGTGGGAGAACAACTCCATTTGGCTCACTAACTTCACACACCATCAGGCTTCCAAGCAGCTCTCAAGGAAACTCAGGTTTCACACTCTATGCTTAGTGCCCTTTGAGTGCCTAGAACTGAAATGAAGCTTGGTCAGCATCCCACACAAACGAATGCTCCACATGCGGGTTTCCTACATTCACAGGCAACTTCAGCGCCACAGCCGTTTTCAGATAGCCCTCAATGCAAAGGCTCTAGACACAAATATTGGTGTGAGAGCTAATTCAATCAAGGAAACACTGCATGTTGGTGAAGGGCATATTGAAGAAGGATCAGCCGAGTGGTTCTTGTGGGAGAACAACTCCATTTGGCTCACTAACTTCACACACCATCAGGCTTCCAAGCAGCTCTCAAGGAAACTCAGTTTTCACACTCTATGCTTAGTGCCCTTTGAGTGCCTAGGACTGAAATGAAGCTTGGTGAGCATCCCACACAAACGAATGCTCCACATGCGGGTTTCACATGCCACCAACTCCACATTCACAGGCAACTTCAGCGCCACAGCCGTTTTCAGATAGCCCTCAATGCAAAGGCTCTAGACGCAAATATTGGTGTGAGAGCTAATTCAATCAAGGAAACACTGCATGTTGGTGAAGGGCATATTGAAGAAGGATCAGCCGAGTGGTTCTTGTGGGAGAACAACTCCATTTGGCTCACTAACTTCACACACCATCAGGCTTCCAAGCAGCTCTCAAGGAAACTCAGTTTCACACTCTATGCTTAGTGCCCTTTGAGTGCCTAGGACTGAAATGAAGCTTGGTGAGCATCCCACACAAACGAATGCTCCACATGCGGGTTTCACATGCCACCAACTCCACATTCACAGGCAACTTCAGCGCCACACAGCCGTTTTCAGATAGCCCTCAATGCAAAGGCTCTAGACGCAAATATTGGTGTGAGAGCTAATTCAATCAAGGAAACACTGCATGTTGGTGAAGGGCATATTGAAGAAGGATCAGCCGAGTGATTCTTGTGGGAGAACAACTCCATTTGGCTCACTAACTTCACACACCATCAGGCTTCCAAGCAGCTCTCAAGGAAACTCAGTTTTCACACTCTATGCTTAGTGCCCTTTGAGTGCATTATCTAGGAATGAACCTGGTAGAGCATCCCACACAAACGAATGCTCCACATGCGGGTTTCACATGCCACCAACTCCACATTCACAGGCAACTTCAGCGCCACAGCCGTTTTCAGATAGCCCTCAATGCAAAGGCTCTAGACGCAAATATTGGTGTGAGAGCTAATTCAATCAAGGAAACACTGCATGTTGGTGAAAGGCATATTGAAGAAGGATCAGCCGAGTGGTTCTTGTGGGAGAACAACTCCATTTGGCTCACTAACTTCACACACCATCAGGCTTCCAAGCAGCTCTCAAGGAAACTCAGTTTTCACACTCTATGCTTAGTGCCCTTTGAGTGCATTATCTAGGAATGAACCTGGTAGAGCATCTCACACAAACTAATGCTCCACATGCGGGTTTCACATGCCACCAACTCCACATTGACAGGCAACTTCAGCGCCACAGCCGTTTTCAGATAGCCCTCAATGCAAAGGCTCTAGACGCCAATATTGGTGTGAGAGCTAATTCAATCAAGGAAACACTGCATTGTTGGTGAAGGGCATATTGAAGAAGGATCAGCCAATTGGTTCTTGTGGGAGAACAACTCCATTTGGCTCACTAACTTCACACACCATCAGGCTTCCAAGCAGCTCTCAAGGAATCTCAGTTTTCACACTCTATGTTTAGTGCCCTTTCAGTGCATTATCTAGGAATGAACCTGGTAGAGCATCCCACACAAACGAATGCTCCACATGCGGGTTTCACATGCCACCAACTCCACATTCACAGGCAACTTCAGCGCCACAGCCGTTTTCAGATAGCCCTCAATGCAAAGGCTCTAGACCCAAATATTGGTGTGAGAGCTAATTCAATCAAGGAAACACTGCATGTTGGTGAAGGGCATATTGAAGAAGGATCAGCCGAGTGGTTCTTGTGGGAGAACAACTCCATTTGGCTCACTAACTTCACACACCATCAGGCTTCCAAGCAGCTCTCAAGGAATCTCAGTTTTCACACTCTATGTTTAGTGCCCTTTCAGTGCATTATCTAGGAATGAACCTGGTAGAGCATCCCACACAAACGAATGCTCCACATGCGGGTTTCACATGCCACCAACTCCACATTCACAGGCAACTTCAGCGCCACAGCCGTTTTCAGATAGCCCTCAATGCAAAGGCTCTAGACGCAAATATTGGTGTGAGAGCTAATTCAATCAAGGAAACACTGCATGTTGGTGAAGGGCATATTGAAGAAGGATCAGCAGAGTGGTTCTTGTGGGGAGGGAGAACAACTCCATTTGGCTCACTAACTTCACACACCATCAGGCTTCCAAGCAGCTCTCAAGGAAACTCAGTTTTCACACTCTATGTTTAGTGCCCTTTCAGTGCATTATCTAGGAATGAACCTGGTAGAGCATCCCACACAAACGAATGCTCCACATGCGGGTTTCACATGCCACCAACTCCACATTCACAGGCAACTTCAGCGCCACAGCCGTTTTCAGATAGCCCTCAATGCAAAGGCTCTAGACGCAAATATTGGTGTGAGAGCTAATTCAATCAAGGAAACACTGCATGTTGGTGAAGGGCATATTGAAGAAGGATCAGCCGAGTGGTTCTTGTGGGAGAACAACTCCATTTGGCTCACTAACTTCACACACCATCAGGCTTCCAAGCAGCTCTCAAGGAAACTCAGTTTTCCACACTCTATGCTTAGTGCCCATTGTATGCCTAGGACTGAAATGAAGCTTGGAGAGCATCCCACACAAATGAATGCTCCACATGCGGGTTTCACATGACACCAACTCCACATTCACAGGCAACTTCAGCGCCACAGCCGTTTTCAGATAGCCCTCAATGCAAAGGCTCTAGACGCAAATATTGGTGTGAGAGCTAATTCAATCAAGGAAACACTGCATGTTGGTGAAGGGCATATTGAAGAAGGATCAGCCGAGTGGTTCTTGTGGGAGAACAACTCCATTTGGCTCACTAACTTCACACACCATCAGGCTTCCAAGCAGCTCTCAAGGAAACTCAGTTTTCACGCTCTGTGCTTAGTGCTCTTTGAGTGCATTATCTAGGAATGAACCTGGTAGAGCATCCCACACAAACGAATGCTCCACATGCGGGTTTCACATGCCACCAACTCCACATTGACAGGCAACTTCAGCGCCACAGCCGTTTTCAGATAGCCCTCAATGCAAAGGCTCTAGACGCAAATATTGGTGTGAGAGCTAATTCAATCAAGGAAACACTGCATGTTGGTGAAGGGCATATTGAAGAAGGATCAGCCGAGTGGTTCTTGTGGGAGAACAACTCCATTTGGCTCACTAACTTCACACACCATCAGGCTTCCAAGCAGCTCTCAAGGAAACTCAGTTTTCACGCTCTATGCTTAGTGCCATTTGAGTGCATTATCTAGGAATGAACCTGGTAGAGCATCCAACACAAACGAATGCTCCACATGCGGGTTTCACATGCCACCAACTCCACATTCACAGGCAACTTCAGCGCCACAGCCGTTTTCAGATAGCCCTCAATGCAAAGGCTCTAGACGCAAATATTGGTGTGAGAGCTAATTCAATCAAGGAAACACTGCATGTTGGTGAAGGGCATATTGAAGAAGGATCAGCCGAGTGGTTCTTGTGGGAGAACAACTCCATTTGGCTCACTAACTTCACACACCATCAGGCTTCCAAGCAGCTCTCAAGGAAACTCAGTTTTCACACTCTATGCTTAGTGCCCTTTGAGTGCATTATCTAGGAATGAACCTGGTAGAGCATCCCACACAAACGAATGCTCCACATGCGGGTTTCACATGCCACCAACTCCACATTCACAGGCAACTTCAGCGCCACAGCCGTTTCAGATAGCCCTCAATGCAAAGGCTCTAGACGCAAATATTGGTGTGAGAGCTAATTCAATCAAGGAAACACTGCATGTTGGTGAAGGGCATATTGAAGAAGGATCAGCAGAGTGGTTCTTGTGGGAGAACAACTCCATTTGGCTCACTAACTTCACACACCATCAGGCTTCCAAGCAGCTCTCAAGGAAACTCAGTTTTCACACTCTATGCTTAGTGCCCTATGAGTGCCTAGGACTGAAATGAAGCTTGGAGAGCATCCCACATAAACGAATGCTCCACATGCGGGTTTCACATGCCACCGACTCCACAATCACAGGCAACTTCAGCGCCACAGCCGTTTTCAGATAGCCCTCAATGCAAAGGCTCTAGACGCAAATATTGGTGTGAGAGCTAATTCAATCAAGGAAACACTGCATGTTGGTGAAGGGCATATTGAAGAAGGATCAGCCGAGTGGTTCTTGTGGGAGAACAACTCCATTTGGCTCACTAACTTCACACACCATCAGGCTTCCAAGCAGCTCTCAAGGAAACTCAGGTTTCACACTCTATGCTTAGTGCCCTTTGAGTGCCTAGAACTGAAATGAAGCTTGGTCAGCATCCCACACAAAAGAATGCTCCACATGCGGGTTTCACATGCCACCAACTCTACATTCACAGGCAACTTCAGCGCCACAGCCGTTTTCAGATAGCCCTCAATGCAAAGGCTCTAGACACAAATATTGGTGTGAGAGCTAATTCAATCAAGGAAACACTGCATGTTGGTGAAGGGCATATTGAAGAAGGATCAGCCGAGTGGTTCTTGTGGGAGAACAACTCCATTTGGCTCACTAACTTCACACACCATCAGGCTTCCAAGCAGCTCTCAAGGAAACTCAGTTTTCACACTCTATGCTTAGTGCCCTTTGAGTGCATTATCTAGGAATGAACCTGGTAGAGCATCCCACACAAACGAATGCTCCACATGCGGGTTTCACATGCCACCAACTCCACATTGACAGGCAACTTCAGCGCCACAGCCGTTTTCAGATAGCCCTCAATGCAAAGGCTCTAGACGCAAATATTGGTGTGAGAGCTAATTCAATCAAGGAAACACTGCATGTTGGTGAAAGGCATATTGAAGAAGGATCAGCCGAGTGGTTCTTGTGGGAGAACAACTCCATTTGGCTCACTAACTTCACACACCATCAGGCTTCCAAGCAGCTCTCAAGGAAACTCAGTTTTCACACTCTATGCTTAGTGCCCTTTGAGTGCATTATCTAGGAATGAACCTGGTAGAGCATCTCACACAAACTAATGCTCCACATGCGGGTTTCACATGCCACCAACTCCACATTCACAGGCAACTTCAGCGCCACAGCCGTTTTCAGATAGCCCTCAATGCAAAGGCTCTAGACGCCAATATTGGTGTGAGAGCTAATTCAATCAAGGAAACACTGCATGTTGGTGAAGGGCATATTGAAGAAGGATCAGCCGAGTGGTTCTTGTTGGAGAACAACTCCATTTGGCTCACTAACTTCACACACCATCAGGCTTCCAAGCAGCTCTCAACGAAACTCAGTTTTCACACTCTATGTTTAGTGCCATTTCAGTGCATTATCTAGGAATGAACCTGGTAGAGCATCCCACACAAAACGAATGCTCCACATGCGGGTTTCACATGCCACCAACTCCACATTCACAGGCAACTTCAGCGCCACAGCCGTTTTCAGATAGCCCTCAATGCAAAGGCTCTAGACGCAAATATTGGTGTGAGAGCTAATTCAATCAAGGAAACACTGCATGTTGGTGAAGGGCATATTGAAGAAGGATCAGCCGAGTGGTTCTTGTGGGAGAACAACTCCATTTGGCTCACTAACTTCACACACCATCAGGCTTCCAAGCAGCTCTCAAGGAAACTCAGTTTTTCACACTCTATGTTTAGTGCCCTTTCAGTGCATTATCTAGGAATGAACCTGGTAGAGCATCCCACACAAACGAATGCTCCACATGCGGGTTTCACATGCCACCAACTCCACATTCACAGGCAACTTCAGCGCCACAGCCGTTTTCAGATAGCCCTCAATGCAAAGGCTCTAGACGCAAATATTGGTGTGAGAGCTAATTCAATCAAGGAAACACTGCATGTTGGTGAAGGGCATATTGAAGAAGGATCAGCCGAGTGGTTCTTGTGGGAGAACAACTCCATTTGGCTCACTAACTTCACACACCCATCAGGCTTCCAAGCAGCTCTCAAGGAAACTCAGTTTTCACACTCTATGCTTAGTGCCCATTGTATGCCTAGGACTGAAATGAAGCTTGGAGATCATCCCACACAAATGAATGCTCCACATGCGGGTTTCACATGCCACCAACTCCACATCACAGGCAACTTCAGCGCCACAAGCCGTTTTCAGATAGCCCTCAATGCAAAGGCTCTAGACGCAAATATTGGTGTGAGAGCTAATTCAATCAAGGAAACACTGCATGTTGGTGAAGGGCATATTGAAGAAGGATCAGCCGAGTGGTTCTTGTGGGAAGAACAACTCCATTTGGCTCACTAACTTCACACACCATCAGGCTTCAAGCAGCTCTCAAGGAAACTCAGTTTTCCACGCTCTATGCTTAGTGCCCTTTGTATGGCTAGGACTGAAATGAACCTGGTAGAGCATCCCACACAAACGAATGCTCCACATGCGGGTTTCACATGCACCAACTCCACATTCACAGGCAACTTCAGCGCCACAGCCGTTTTTAGATAGCCCTCAATGCAAAGGCTCTAGACGCAAATATTGGTGTGAGAGCTAATTCAATCAAGGAAACACTGCATGTTGGTGAAGGGCATATTGAAGAAGGATCAGCATAGTGGTTCTTGTGGGAGAACAACTCCATTTGGCTCACTAACTTCACACACCATCAGGCTTCCAAGCAGCTCTCCAGGAAACTCAGTTTTCACGCTCTATGCTTAGTGCCATTTGAGTGCATTATCTAGGAATGAACCTGGTAGAGCATCCCACACAAACGAAATGCTCCACATGCGGGTTTCACATGCCACCAACTCCACATTCACAGGCAACTTCAGCGCCACAGCCGTTTTCAGATAGCCCTCAATGCAAAGGCTCTAGACGCAAATATGGTGTGAGAGCTAATTCAATCAAGGAAACACTGCATGTTGGTGAAGGGCATATTGAAGAAGGATCAGCCGAGTGGTTCTTGTGGGAGAACAACTCCATTTGGCTCACTAACTTCACACACACCATCAGGCTTCCAAGCAGCTCTCAAGGAAACTCAGTTTTCACACTCTATGCTTAGTGCCCTTTGAGTGCATTATCTAGGAATGAACCTGGTAGAGCATCCCACACAAACGAATGCTCCACATGCGGGTTTCACATGCCACAAACTCCACATTCACAGGCAACTTCAGCGCCACAGCCGTTTTCAGATAGCCCTCAATGCAAAGGCTCTAGACCCAAATATTGGTGTGAGAGCTAATTCAATCAAGGAAACACTGCATGTTGGTGAAGGGCATATTGAAGAAGGATCAGCCGATTGGTTCTTGTGGGAGAACAACTCCATTTGGCTCACTAACTTCACACACCATCAGGCTTCCAAGCAGCTCTCAAGGAAACTCAGTTTTCACACTCTATGCTTAGTGCCCATTGTATGCCTAGGACTGAAATGATGCTTGGAGAGCATCCCACACAAATGAATGCTCCACATGCGGGTTTCACATGCCACCAACTCCACATTCACAGGCAACTTCAGCGCCACAGCCGTTTTCAGATAGCCCTCAATGCAAAGGCTCTAGACGCAAATATTGGTGTGAGAGCTAATTCAATCAAGGAAACACTGCATGTTGGTGAAGGGCATATTGAAGAAGGATCAGCCGAGTGGTTCTTGTGGGAGAACAACTCCATTTGGCTCACTAACTTCACACACCATCAGGCTTCCAAGCAGCTCTCAAGGAAACTCAGTTTTCACGCTCTATGCTTAGTGCCCTTTGTATGGCTAGGACTGAAATGAACATGGTAGAGCATCCCACACAAATGAATGCTCCACATGCGGGTTTCACATGCCACAAACTCCACATTCACAGGCAACTTCAGCGCCACAGCCGTTTTCAGATAGCCCTCAATGCAAAGGCTCTAGACGCAAATATTGGTGTGAGAGCTAATTCAATCAAGGAAACACTGCATGTTGGTGAAGGGCATATTGAAGAAGGATCAGCCGAGTGGTTCTTGTGGGAGAACAACTCCATTTGGCTCACTAACTTCACACACCATCAGGCTTCCAAGCAGCTCTCAAGGAAACTCAGTTTTCACACTCTATGTTTAGTGCCCTTTGAGTGCATTATCTAGGAATGAACCTGGTAGAGCATCCCACACAAACGAATGCTCCACATGCGGGTTTCACATGCCACCAACTCCACATTCACAGGCAACTTCAGCGCCACAGCCGTTTTCAGATAGCCCTCAATGCAAAGGCTCTAGACGCAAATATTGGTGTGAGAGCTAATTCAATCAAGGAAACACTGCATGTTGGTGAAGGGCATATTGAAGAAGGATCAGCCGAGTGGTTCTTGTGGGAGAACAACTCCATTTGGCTCACTAACTTCACACACCATCAGGCTTCCAAGCAGCTCTCAAGGAAACTCAGTTTTCACACTCTATGCTTAGTGCCCATTGTATGCCTAGGACTGAAATGAAGATTGGAGAGCATCCCACACAAACGAATGCTCCACATGCGGGTTTCACATGCCACCAACTCCACATTCACAGGCAACTTCAGCGCCACAGTCGTTTTCAGATAGCCCTCAATGCAAAGGCTCTAGACGCAAATATTGGTGTGAGAGCTAATTCAATCAAGGAAACACTGCATGTTGGTGAAGGGCATATTGAAGAAGGATCAGCCGAGTGGTTCTTGTGGGAGAACAACTCCATTTGGCTCACTAACTTCACACACCATCAGGCTTCCAAGCAGCTCTCAAGGAAACTCAGTTTTTCACACTCTATGCTTAGTGCCCATTGTATGCCTAGGACTGAAATGATGCTTGGAGAGCATCCCACACAAATGAATGCTCCACATGCGGGTTTCACATGCCACCAAACTCCACATTCACAGGCAACTTCAGCGCCACAGCCGTTTTCAGATAGCCCTCAATGCAAAGGCTCTAGACGCAAATATTGGTGTGAGAGCTAATTCAATCAAGGAAACACTGCATGTTGGTGAAGGGGCATATTGAAGAAGGATCAGCCGAGTGGTTCTTGTGGGAGAACAACTCCATTTGGCTCACTAACTTCACACACCATCAGGCTTCCAAGCAGCTCTCAAGGAAACTCAGTTTTCACGCTCTATGCTTAGTGCCCTTTGTATGGCTAGGACTGAAATGAACATGGTAGAGCATCCCACACAAATGAATGCTCCACATGCGGGTTTCACATGCCACCAACTCCACATTCACAGGCAACTTCAGCGCCACAGCCGTTTTCAGATAGCCCTCAATGCAAAGGCTCTAGACGCAAATATTGGTGTGAGAGCTATTCAATCAAGGAAACACTGCATGTTGGTGAAGGCATATTGAAGAAGGATCAGCCGAGTGGTTCTTGTGGGAGAACAACTCCATTTGGCTCACTAACTTCACACACCATCAGGCTTCAAGCAGCTCTCAAGGAAACTCAGTTTTCACACTCTATGTTTAGTGCCCTTTGAGTGCATTATCTAGGAATGAACCTGGTAGAGCATCCCACACAAACGAATGCTCCACATGCGGGTTTCACATGCCACCAACTCCACATTCACAGGCAACTTCAGCGCCACAAGCCGTTTTCAGATAGCCCTCAATGCAAAGGCTCTAGACGCAATATTGGTGTGAGAGCTAATTCAATCAAGGAAACACTGCATGTTGGTGAAGGGCATATTGAAGAAGGATCAGCCGAGTGGTTCTTGTGGGAGAACAACTCCATTTGGCTCACTAACTTCACACACCATCAGGCTTCCAAGCAGCTCTCAAGGAAACTCAGTTTTCACACTCTATGCTTAGTGCCCATTGTATGCCTAGGACTGAAATGAAGCTTGGAGAGCATCCCACACAAACGAATGCTCCACATGCGGGTTTCACATGCCACCAACTCCACATTCACAGGCAACTTCAGCGCCACAGTCGTTTTCAGATAGCCCTCAATGCAAAGGCTCTAGACGCAAATATTGGTGTGAGAGCTAATTCAATCAAGGAAACACTCTGCATGTTGGTGAAGGGCATATTGAAGAAGGATCAGCCGAGTGGTTCTTGTGGGAGAACAACTCCATTTGGCTCACTAACTTCACACACCATCAGGCCTTCCAAGCAGCTCTCAAGGAAACTCAGTTTTCACACTCTATGCTTAGTGCCCATTGTATGCCTAGGACTGAAATGAAACTTGGAGAGCATCCCACACAAATGAATGCTCCACATGCGGGTTTCACATGCCACCAACTCCACATTCACAGGCAACTTCAGCGCCACAGCCGTTTTCAGATAGCCCTCAATGCAAAGGCTCTAGACGCAAATATTTGGTGTGAGAGCTAATTCAATCAAGGAAACACTGCATGTTGGTGAAGGGCATATTGAAGAAGGATCAGCCGAGTGGTTCTTGTGGGAGAACAACTCCATTTGGCTCACTAACTTCACACACCA